>NC_142463.1:4154130-4305645 GCF_049115385.1 Moschus berezovskii
AAAAGGAGGGGTTGGGATTCTCCTCTGAATGACAGTGGAAGGTGGGCAGGGCTCACACAAGTCATGTGACCCTTCATTTCCATTTTACAGACAATCAAACCAAAGCCCAATGCAGGGAGTCAATTTCCCACCAATGCTCAGCTCGTTCACAGCAGTGAAATTCCAAGAGGAAGTCTAAACACAGTGATAGGCCCCACACACAGGAGTCAGAAGCCCTGCCTGCATCCCATCGCCTCTATCCCCTGCGTACCTGGGGCCACCTTCAGCTCTGAAATACCGGAATGCTTTACTCTGAATACTCTGAGATGAATCCCTGCTTCATCTCATATTCCCAACCGAAGAGATGGAATTCAAGTTCACAATCAAAGACTGGATGGTTCTTTCTGAGGTTTTTGCTCTAGGGTCCAGCACGGTGCCCCCTCATCTGTGGAAACCATTCTTTGGCAGAAATGACAGAAACCAAAAATAGGAACGATATCAATAATATTCAGTCACTATTACTAGTAACAATGACAAAAAAATAATAATAATAATACTTGCAACTACACCTTCTATATGCCAGGGACAAGGACTCTGAGATCAGTTATCTTCTCCCTACTTAGAAAATGTGGAAACGGATGCTCAGAGAGGTTAAATCACCAGCCCCAAGTCACGCTGCTGTGACTGTGAAGCTTCAAAGTCAGGGGAATCTAATTTGAAAAACCAGCACTGTGTTCATTCTCTGGGCTCTGGTGACTAGTCTCGAAGTCCAGCGTGGGTCCTCAGTGCTTTAGAAATAGTGCTTTTCTCACCAATAAACTTAGCAGGCAATAAAATGAAATCACATGCAGACTCCAAGACCTCACCCTTTTCTTCCATTTGTGGTAAAAGAGAAGGTCTAAAAATATTCATCCATGTCACAGAAGCAATGTAAAAATAAAAGCTGAAGAACCAGTCATGCCAACGGATGGAGACTTTGCTGGGGAAAAATCCTCCTGTGTGCCAAAGCGTAAATAAAGGAATAAATAGGACATGGAGGTCAAAGGTCAGGATGGTTCCCCAGGACAGGAACCACTGCCCTTTGGAACAGCCACCTCACAGACTTGCCTCCTTTCCACATATCTGTAAGTCCTAAGGTTTGTTCTAAAGCTTCCCCGGAGAGCCTGTTTGCTCCGCTTCATCCTGGGCTGCAGACCTGGACACAGCAGGGTCTCATCTGGAGCTGAAGACGAACCATTGTCCCATTAAGTGACCAAGACCTCAAATGCAATCATCCCAGATCATCAGACAAGGAGAGAAATATCCTTCAGTAAGTGATGATGGAACAATAACATTTAGAAAAAATAACTTATTTAGATTACTGCTTACCATAGACCAACATACCCCTTAGATGGGTTCAAGAGGGACATATGCAATCAACTGAACTTCCCAGATGGCTCAGTGGTAAAGAATCCACCTGCAATGCAGAAGACAGGTTCAATCCCTAGATTCGGAAGAGCCCTTGGAGAAGGGAATGGCAACCCACTCCAGTATTCTTGCCTGGAGAATTCTGCGGACAGAGGAGCCTAGCAGGCTATCGACCATGGGGTCGCAGAGTCGGGCACAACTTAGCGACTAAACAGCAACAACAACAATGCTATCAACTGTTCTTTAAAAAGCAGAAAAACTCAAGAAAACAAGCACTAATCATTAAATCTTTGGAAAAGGATGAACTCTTTAAGTTTTGAAGCAATAGAAGAAATCACCAAGAAAAAAGTAGTCAGATTTTGGTAGATAAAAAGTTTAAATGCCAGTATAATAAAAATATAACCAGGATTTCAGAGTAAATGGATAAATAAAATGTAATTGCAGTAAATACACAGACAGAGGGTTAATTTCACAGCAAAATGCCAGTGGAAGAATGGAGTTGGGGGTCATGAATCAAAGATTTACAAAAGGAAATACACTGAGTAAATAAATAGCTGGGAAAATTTCCTGCAGCATTAAGGATGGAATAAATACAATTAAAATAATTACATACCATTTGACCTAGCAAGTTAACAAAGTTTATGAAAATAAACACCATTGCCAGAGAAGGTAAGGAAACACAGACCCTTAGGTCACCAGTGGACAAAACTTATCCAGATTTCTGAAACCATCTGTGGTGACAGACCAAATAATCTAACTTCTGGGAATCTCAAGGTAATGAAAACAAATACCTTTAAAAGCTTCAGAGAGAAAGATTTTCATCACAATACAATTCATAATAATGTCAAGCTGATAATGTTATAAATACCCCCCAAATAGACAGCATGGTTAGGAAAATACACTGCCAGTGTGATGACTTATACTTTAAATATAAGTGTATCATAATAAGAAAAACATGTCTGCTGGAATATTAAATGGAAAAAGCAGAACATAAACCTGAATATACAGCATGATCAAAACCAAAATAAAAAAGAATTACACAGAAAGTCCAAAGAAACATACCAGGATGCTTTTCTGATATGGTTGGGTTGGAGTGATTTACTTTCAATTTCATTCTACATACTTATATTTCACAAATGTGCTTTGATGAGCGTGCCAGCGGCTCTCCAATATAAGTATCACTTAGGTCCTCCTTAAAAATGAGAATTACCTGGCCCAGATTATCTAATCTAATCTGGAATCCACATTTTTATTAGTTGCCTAGGAGATTATGAAAATCAATTCTCAGATGCCTGATACTTATGAAAATAAACACCATTGCCAGAGAAGGTAAGGAAATACCTGACGATTCAGTTCTGACATCAGTCACCCAGAATTAGCACAGGACCCAAGCTAGGGGCAAAGTCCTTCAGTTCAGAACTACCTAGCTGTGGTCAGCATCAGATACCACAGTTAGGGGGCAGGGTCCCCGCAGGACTGCCCTTAATGAGAGGCAGCCAAAAATGAGACCCCAAAGATGCTAGACTTCTGCCCAACTTGATTACAAATTTGGGAGTTCCCACAACTTCCAACTCCACATTTGATAATTAATCTGCTAGGAGGACTCACAGAACTCAGGAAAGATCTGTACTTACAATTAGATTTTTTTTTTTAAGTGTACAAATTAACAACCAGATGGAGAGATGCACAGGGCAAAGTCTTCATGGGGGTTAGGTACTGGGACAAAGCTCCCACACCCTCTCCTCCTGGAGCCCAGGTGTGTCACCCTCCCAGCACATGGGTGTCTTCACCAACTAGGAAACTCCCTTGCTTCTTGGGTTCAGAGTTTTGTTAGGGTTTTATTTCCTAGGCCTGGTTGATTAAATATCTAGCCATATGATTGAATTCGGTCTCTGATCTCCCTCTATGGAGATCTGGGTGTGGGGCTCCAAGCTACAACCCTCTAATCACAAACTCGATGTTTGTGGTGTGGCTTTTTTCTTCCGGGTTTTTCCTCCCTTGCAACCATTTAAGGTCGCAGCTCATTAGCATAAACTCAGGTTTGTTCAAAAGGTGTCCCGTACTTCTATCGCTCAGGAAATTCCAGGAGTTTCGGAGTTCTGTGCCAGTGGTGGGGAGCAGGACTAGATGTGTTCTTATTACGTCACAACGTGCCTCTGTGCTCAGTCACCCAGTCAAAGCCTACTCGTGGTGACCCCATAGACTTCAGGCTCCTCCATCCATGGGCGTTCCCAGGCAAGAATACCGCAGTGGGTTGCACTTCCTCCCCCAGGGGATCTTCCCAATCCAGGGATTGAACCCTGGTCTCCTGAATCTCCTGTATTGCAGGTGGAGTCTTTACCACTGCACCACCTGGGAAGCCCCTGTCACAATGGACTATAAAGAAGGCCGAGCACCGAAGAATTGATACTTTTGAACTGTGGTGTTGGAAAAGATTCTTGCAAGTCCCTTGGACTGCAAGATCAAATCAGTCTATCCTAAAGGAAATCCATTCTGAATATTCATTGGAAGTTCTGATGCTGAAGCTGAAGCTCTAAGACTTTGGCCAGCTGATTCAAAGAGCTGACTCATTAGAAAAGACCCTGATGACGGGTAAGATTGAAGGCAGGAGGAGAAGGGGACGACAGAGGATGAGATGGTTGGATGGCATCTCCGACTCAATGGACATGAGTTTGAGCAAGCTCCGGGAGATGGTGATGGACAGGGAAGCCTGGTGTGCTGCAGTCCATGGGGTCACAAGTAGTGTAGTAGTTAAGTCGTGACCGACTCTTTGCAACCACATGGATTGTAGACTGCCAGGCTCCTCCATCCATGGGAGTTTCCAGGCAAGTATACTGGAGTGGGTTGCCATTTCCTTCTCCAGTGTATATTCCCAACCCAAGGATGGAACCTGGGTCTCCCACATTGCAGCAGACTCTTTACCATCTCACCCACCATGGAAGCAAAGAGTTGAACAAAACTGAGAGACTGAACAACAATAAATGTCTAAAAATCATCCTTTGCAAAATATTAGAATATACATTATTTTAATTAAAAAAATAAGGTTTAGGTTATTAATGGAGAAGTTATTTGGGGTTGCTAGAGACAGGGCAGACTCCACATCTTCCAGGTGGGTCTGGGATAGTGATATGGGTTTTCCAGAAGGGACCCTTGATGGATGAGTGAGCAGGAGGGGTGGGTATATGTTGAGGATAGAGAGTGTACATCGTATTTCTGGAAGAAGTGGCATGTTCCATGATAGCAGGTGTTTAAATCTGCGTGCCAAGAGATGGCACCAGGTTGGGATAAACCATGTATGCTGTATAAGGAGGTCTAATTTATCTTTCAGGTGAGAGTTTCATAAGCTAGGTGTGGTGTGGCTTATTAATAGACTAGGAATGTCAGAGAATATGGCATGCTTAAATAGAAATTATTGTTTTGTGGGATGTTTCAGTTGTATGTATGTTTACAGGGTGTGTGTGTGTACGTGAACAACATCTGAGTTCACAAGAATGTTGAAAGTTGCAAGTGTCCTGCTGCTGCAGCTGTGACTTCCACCAGCGACTGTGAGCTGCTTGTATAAAATGAGCACGGACAGGCAGGGGCCATCCGAGAAACAGTTGCTGAGATCTCATCTTGGCAAAGGAAAGGCCAGAATGGAGAGACAGCGGGGAGTTCTACATGCCTGACTGCCTCTGAAGATGGATGAGGCTGAGAGCCATGGAAGAACCACCAACGAGGAGGGGCTGTACCATGAGAGGCCGACACATCGGCTTAAAGGACTGGTGGGACGTGATGTCACGTGTAGGCCTAGTTGCGCCTGCCGCAGCTGTGGATCAGGGAACAAGCAACCCGGGAGAGCCAAACAGACTGGAAAGTGGGAGGCAGAGTGTGCAGCCCACCAGGGTTTAAAAGAAGGAGAGAAAGTGATTAGGGAGACAGGAAAGAGAAGTCAGGAAGTTTGGAAGGGAGGTTTCGGGGTAGGGACAAGAGCCCCAGGCTGGTCTTCCCCTAAATCCACTGGAATGCACACGGCATCTCACTCACGAAGCTGTGAAATTAACTAAGCTTGGGGATGTTGCTGCTGCTGCTGCTGCTAAGTCACTTCAGTCGTGTCCGACTCTGTGTGACCCCATAGACGGAAGCCCAACAGGCTCCCCCGTCTCTGGGATTCTCCAGGCAAGAACACTGGAGTGGGTTGCCATTTCCTTCTCCAATGTGTGAAAGTGAAAAGTGAAAGTGAGGTCAGTCAGTCGCGTCTGACCCTTAGTGACCCCACAGACTGCAGCCTACCAGGCTCCTCCATCCATGGGATTTTCTAGGCAAGAGTACTGGAGTGGCTTGCCATTGCCTTCTCCGAAGCTTGGGGATAGGAGGATACAAATCAGCCATTTTCCAGACTCTGGAAAGAATTCCAACACTCAGCACTACCTGGACAGAGCTACTTGGAGCCGGGGCGATTACAAGCCCATGGGACTGGTTGAAGTGGGCAGAGACTGGCCCTGGGACAGAAGAGATTCCAAACAGACTTTCACGTGAATGAGGACTTGGTGTCTGAAGAGAACACACTCCAACCCCGCAGAATTCAAGTGATTGAGCAACCAAACAGCACCAGGGGAGCTGGCTCTTTGGTTTAAAAACTTATAAGATCTTTACTTTGGATCATATCCAAATAAATTTTAGGCAAATCAATGAGTCAACAAACAAAAGAGAAAATACATGAATATTGATCCAGTCTCTCTCTGAAGAAGGGCCTTCTAAACAAATAGATTACTGATGTGAATTCTTTTAAGTGGGCATGAAAGTAGCAGCAGAACCAATGTGATGCATCACAGAAAATTAATGGGGTCGTTTCCAATAAGTGTGACCACTACCGTCAACCACTGTTTAAGGCACGTCAGAATCAGGCTAGAATCGAAGCTGGGTTCTGAAGAACGAGACAGATTCAAGCAGGTGCAGACCAGGAAGGGAGGCCTGGGTGGCCAGCGTGAGGCCAGGCAAGGGGATGGCCAGGGCTTGGGGTGGCCTGGCTTAACTATCAGGTTACAAAAGTCCTGCATAAACAAAGGCCACCTGGGCAAGTGACAGCATCTGCCTGACTTCATTTCCTTTCGACTGTCAACATTGACATTGGTAGACCCTCTGAGAACAAATGTAATTACTCAGGCAAATAGCATCCTCTCCACAGGTGAGCAGGTCTAATCCCAACACCTGACCCAGGATCCTGACTCCGATAGAGAAAATCGCCACCTTGGGAAAAGGAGGCCGGATAAGATGTAAGTGCTCATGTGCAGAATTGGTTTTTTATTATTTTCTCCTCCATCAGGCCTATCTAAAGAGCAGTGTTTTGCAAATTGTGTCCAGCAGAGGCTGGGGACCTTCAAACACAGATTCTACCATCAGGGGAAGGAAGAAAAAACTTAAGAAAAAAGCCAGCAGAGACAGCAGATTTACACCAATGTCCATTGTTACCTTCCCTGGAAAGTATTTCAAAGCAGCTATTCAATGGGTTTTGTTTCATCTTCAATGAACACTTTCAAAAATGTCTGGCAACCAGAACAGAGTGCCTAATTTATAGCACGCATTATATATCCATGTTTTTTTAAATGGCATTTTCTTTCCTGATATTCAAGAAAGAAACTGGACGCTTAGATAAAAAGATCAGAAAAGTATCCTTCTAGTAATTACAACCATGTTTTGTTCTTGTGTCGCCTTGGCTAAGAGGAGCAAAAAGGCTGGAAAGGCGGTATTCCTGCCCAGTGTAGGCAGGCTCAAAGACTTCTCCAAATCAAGCAGAAGTGGTTTTCCTAGTGATAAATCCTGCACTGAAAACAAATATCTATCAGTCTTGAAATTCAAGGTCGTGTTTAACATGCTGCATCAAGGGGCTCCCATCCACCGCCAGGATTTTCTTGGACCACTTCTACTGTTCAAGGAGGGTGAAGGGTGATCCCTGAAGAATCTCCATTTCCTGGAGCCGTGATTTGAAAGATCAGAGTTTTGTTAACAGGTTCTCACCATCAGCAAAGGGGTTTTCTTCCTTTTAATTCAACACAGTCTTTGTTTACTGAGCTGATGAAGGCTGTTCCTTTCCAATCCTGTCTGGGGTTGGGTGGGGGCAAATTCCACTGAAAGGTGGTGTTTAGCCAGAAGGGAGATAAGGATTTGTGTTTTATGATGGAGGGGACCAGATGGTTACAGACACCTGAGACAAAGCTGAGAACTCATTAGCATTTGAAAGAAGCCCTCAAGTCCTCAGAGCTCACAGGATTTGGCTCAATGCTTTTGTTCTGTGAAAGTTGAACAAAGGTATTTTTTTTTTCCCCTACTTCCTTGAAGTGAATGTGGAAAGACACACAAGTTTCCCTTTATAATGTGCAGGAGGTAGCTAGATCTTGTAGTTACTAGTGAATGAAAATCTGAGTCTCGGGGGCAGAAGACAGTTCAGTCTGCAGGGACTTGAACTGTCCTGCCTTCAGGTCCCCAGGCTTGGCAAGGTCTGAGCCTCCCACAATGCCCCATCCTGGCTGGATCTCCTGTGCTCATTCTGTCTCTCCACCAAGTTCATTTCCTCTTTGCAAATCATAGGCAAACGTTCGTGTAGACATTTGTCCATCACCCTCACTAAGCCCAGGGTTAGGACAGAGATGCTGCCTGTCTTCATGTCTGCACACCCAGCCCCACGCACAGAGGGTGACAGTAAATACTCAGGAATTACTGAGTCAGTGGCGTCTTCCGGAAAACAAGAAGGCTTTAGTGACGTCTGTGGGGTCGCACAGAGTCAGACACGACTGAAGTGACTTAGCAGCAGCAGCAGCAGCAGCAGCCCTTTGTTTAGAAGGGCACACATTTTCCCCTTTTATCTTAAGTGTCTTTAAACTGGTTTCTTTCCCTAAACTAAGAAGTGCATTTAAATATTTCCTCTTATTAAGAGAAGGAAGGAAGGAAAGCAGGGAGGGAGGAAGAGGAGAAGGAAGAAGACTCAAAGGCAAACAAGAAAAAAAGACACAAAGAAAGAAAAAGAAAGAATCAGAAATTCTTCCATTCTGTTTCTTTCTTTTTTTTGGCTGCACCAAGTGGCATCTTAGTTCCCAACCAGGAGTCAACCCAGCACCCCTTGTACTGGAAGTGCAGAGTCTTAGCCACTGCACCACCAAGCAAGTCCCAATTCTACTTTCTTATCTAGTTTATTTCACCAGCAAAGTAGGCCACCCATATTCCAACAGTCCTCCCCGCCACTCACCCTTCAGCCCTCTGTGGTCTCAGTTTTCCCATTCCTCCACTAAATAGCCTTTCTGAGTTACCTGTGTACTTCCATTCTGACAAATTTCCTCTAGCACCCAGAAATGCTCAGAATTTGACCGGCCTCTCGGTCAAGGAGCAGGATTCATGGAGTGTCATCTTCCTCTTTCCCGTGACCAGGCCTCGAGAAGAAGGGGCATATAGTGATGCTTTCCTCCTCCTAATGGTTGTCCTGAGACTCCTCCATCACCTCCCAACCTCCCCACCCCACCTCCATCTTCCCAAATCCAGCGGGTGGGCGTGCCTTCTACTTCACAGAAATGGCGGAGATCATCCTGCACAAACAGCCTCAGTTTCTCCAGCATTTCCACCTCCAGAATTCTATCAATATCTACCCTTATCTATTACTGCATGAAAAAAGTACACCAAAACTTAGTGGCATAAAACCACAATGAGCTTTTATTATCTTACATGGCTCAGGAGTTTAGGAACCACTTAGCAGGTAGGGGTTCTGGCTCGGGGCCATGCATGATTCAAGGTATCAGGTGGGATTGAAGTTGTCTGAATGCTTGACTGGGGCTGGAAAATCCACTTCCAAGATGTCTTACAGGGTTGACTTATGCAGGAGGCCTCAGGCCCTTTGCACATGGACCTTTCCACAGTGCTACTTGAGAGTCCTCACAGCATAGCTGACTCCCCCCAGAGAGCGGTCCAAGAGAGTAAGGTGGAAGCCACAAGGGCTTGTATGACCTGGCCTCAAGGGTGACACTTCATCAGTTCCTTACTATCCTGTAGGTTACATAGGTCAGTTCTACCCAGTGCTGGAGAGGATTACCCCAAAGAGTGAGCAGCAGGAAGCACGGCTGGAAGTGAAGCCTTCTTGAAGGCTGGCTACCACTTAGAACTTCCTCCTTCCATGCTCTGCCAGAAGCTTTCTTCCTTTATCTTTAGTCCCTCCTGGTCCACTGACTTATTTGCCCAAACAAATAAGTATATTCAAATATCTTCTGAATGAAAAAGGGAAGCAAATACTCTCACCATCTGTCTGATTTCACCAAATTTCCTTAAAATGTCATCAATCTGCTGTCTCAGCTTCCTCAAATCCATTCATGCTTCAGCCTCTCTTTGTTCCCCACGATTCCTCTGAAACTCCTGCTGTGGCCTCCAGTGAGGCCTTAGTCACCAGATTCAATGAGCACTCTAATCCCGGTGACAGGCGACATCTCTGGGGACACGGCTAGGTGTCACCCCCTTTTCTCCTGAAATAGCTTCTCCCTACGTTCCCAGGCATCTTTCTTTCCTGGGCCATCTCTGGAGTCTGCACTCCTCTCACTGTTCCTTCTCCCTCTGCCCTCTCCCTTAAAAGCTGTATTTCCAAGCTTCACCCTCAGACCTCTCCTCTTCACTCTGTCTACGCCCGGTTCAAGTGGAGCTGAAGCCCCAGCTATTGCAACGAAGGAGATCTGCTTTAAGTCAGTCCTGACTGTCTGAGTGGCCTTGACCAAGTCTCTAAACTCTCCAGGTGTCAGGTTCTCTGTCTCCATGATGGAGACCAACGACATCTCTTTGCCAACAAAGGTCCACATAGTCAAAATGATGGTTTTTCCAACAGTCATGTGTGGATGTGAGAGTTGAGTCCAACTATAAAGAAAGCTGAGCACTGAAGAATTGATGCTTTTGAACTCTGGTTTTGGAGAAGACTCTTGAGAGTCCCTTGGACAGCAAGGAGATCCAACCAGTCCATCCTAAAGGAAATCTGAATATTCATTGGAAGGACTGATGCTGAAGCTGAAACTCCAATCCTTTGGCCACCTGATGGGAAGAACTGACTCACTGGAAAAGCCCCTGATGCTGGGAAAGATTGAAGGAGGGAGGAGAAGGGGACGACAGAGGATGAGATGGTTGGATGGCATCACCGACTCGATGAACATGAGTTTGAGCAAGCTCTGGGAGTTGGTGACGGACAGGGAAGCCTGGCGTGCCACAGACCATGGGGTCGCAAAGAGTCAGACACGACTGAGCGACTGAACTGAAGTGAAGCGTCACCTGAAGATGCCAGCAAACTTAATGTAGTCACTCACTTCCAAGTAACTCAGCCAGCTTCAGTCACCTCTTGGTAGTTTCAGATAAACTCACAGCCAGGGTCCCCTCCCATTTTTTCCAAGATTTTCCAAGATTATACCTGGGTTCAGTGGACGCCTCATTGTTGTTCAGTGGCTAAGTCATGTCCATCTCTTTGCAACCTCATGGACCTCGGCACTCCAGACTCCTCTGTCCTCTACTATTGCCCAGAGTTTGTTCAAATTCAAGTCTATTGAGTCAGTGATGCTATCTAGCCATCTCCTCCTCTGCCACCCCGTTCTCCTGTTGCCTTCTGTCTTTTCCAGCATCAGGGTTTTTTCCAGTGAGTCATCTTCTCACATCAGGTAGCCAAAGTATTGGAGCCTCAGCTTCAGCACGGATCCCTGCACATCACCGTAGAGTAGCACCAGGGACCAGTCCTTGATTTTTGGCCAGTGTCCGCCTATGCAGCTTCTACTGTCACCCTCGGCCATGGCCATCTGCTGTCTCCACTGAAAGATGGCCTTCCAGACTGATCTTGAGGCGTCACCATCCTTCAGGCCTTGCATCAGCTGCAGTGTACTTATGAGCATTTCCTGATGCAGCCTTCGGGTGGGAACCTTCATCTCAGACAAAACAGGCTTGCTGGCTGGCTTCTTCTCACAATCCCCGCGCATCCACTTGGGGTCCATGGACCTCTGGGAGGTCCCCACAGGCTCATCTGCTTATTTGCCACTCTGGGACCATGTTGCAGCCCTGGCTTCTCGCTGGCCCTGCCATCTACTAAGCATCCCTTGGGAAGGAAGACATGGGACCACTCCCACCTGGGGTCTGCTGACCTAGCTGGCTCCTTGTCATTGCCCACGGCTGCGGGAACTCAGCCATAAGAGGGCTGGCGGAGCCAAGGCCCTAAATGAGCCTTTGTCTGTCCTGCTTCTCCTCCATCTCATTTCCCCTCATCACCTCCCCAGTCCTTGTCTGGATTCTAGGAGGAGGAGAGGGGAAAAAAAAAAAACACAACTGCAATCATCTGTAGGTAATTCAACCACACACCCAAAACGCTCCGTCTAGTTTTTAAGTTGAAGTCAAAATGTTCACGCAGTCATCCTCCAGCATCTCTGTTCATAATTCCCTTCCTCCCTGTGGCCAGGCCTGATGAATGCCTCCAGCCTGAATGGGAAACAATCCCAGGGTTAGCCTTTGTGTGTGACAAATGCTTGGGTTAACGATCACAGGCCACCCTGCCGTGCATGCATTGGCTGGTAACTCCCAAAACCCTTGGCTGCCCCATGGCTCCCTGGAGGCCCCCCAAGCTGCCTGGTGGGCACTCCAGGGTCACCCGGACACCTCAGTCCTGCTCTGGCCTCGCCTCCTTTGGGGCCACTGCACTGAAAGCTGTGTTTTGCACGTTGCTCTCTCTATTTCATTCTCAGCATCCAGTCAATTCCAAAACCACAGCTTCCTACCACCAAACCACAAAACACCTTCCCACAGAGAGTTGGGGCAAGGCTCTGAGTGCTGGCTCCTTTGACAAACAAGCTCGGTGGCCCTGCACGGTCGATGCCCATTAAAGCAGGCTGTCTGAATTAGAAAAGACTAGATTCTAGTTACAGAGCAGCACTGAAATTACTTAAAAATTTTCTTTTTCAAGGTGGCGTTTTTTTCTAGGCCTAAGATGCGAAGAGCTGACTCACTAAAACAGACCCTGACGCTGGGGAAGACTGAAGACAAAAGGGGAAGAGGGTGGCGGAGGATGAGACGGCTGGATGGCATCATGATTCAGTGGACGTGAATCTGAGCAAACTCTGGGAGGCAGCGAAGGGCAGGGAAGCCTAGCGTGCTGCAGTCCACGGGGTCACAAAGAATCGACACGACTCAGCGACTGAACAGCAACAGATGCCTCAGTCTCGATCTCCACCTCCAAGGATTTCCAAACTCAACAAATGAAGTCCTGCCTTTTCCAAAAGGACTCTTGTGGGTGTTAACCTCCCTGATTGATTATGTACCACAGCATCCCTGGAGGGCCCGGTCAGTGCTGGGTCACATCTGAGGCTGCCCACGGCATCCACGGGGGTGACCCATCGCCCACAGTAGGAAGGATGCTGCTTCCTAGCCCACCCCCTCCTGGCCCGGGAGGGGACACCACCCTCCAGGGAATGATGATAGCGGTCAAAGGCTTTAGGTTCTGCATGATGGATGTGCTGGGTTTGGGTTCTGAATCCACTTATGCCTGGAATTTTACATTCTCGGGGGAGCCGACTTTCACTGAAAGCCATTTTTCACCTTACTGATGCCCAAGAATGTCAACTTATTTGACTCCTGGCGTCCCCTCTCCTCCCACCGCCACTTCCTCTGGTGAAATGTTATGATTAGATGTTCTCTTATCGGGGGATCTGATGTAAAGCGCTGAGCAGGAAAGAGCAGTGTGAAGTGTGGAGCCCGTGCCAAACCCGCCGTCACACGCCCCCCACGAGCACTACCGACAAGCAAGGGAAGCTCGCTTGCATTCAGCCACAGCCGGAGCACCATTGCTACCACGTTCCCCACTCAGGCAGGGCGATCGTGGGGGCGGCTTAGATGCCGACCCTCAGCTCTGCTCCCCTTCCCCATCAGAGCCACCTCGGAGCCTGTTGCCACCAGGGTTAGAACTTTTCTAAAGCACACCCCAGTGACTCAGACGCCCAGGAGAGGCTGAGCACCACTGCCTGGGGTCTTCCACATGCATCGTCGCCCTTCCAGACCATTCTAGGACCTGATCCAGCTGCTCCGGAGGCACGTCCTGTTTCCCCTCCATGAGGACCTCACAGGCCAGTCCGAGTCCCTGCCCTGATGGAGCGCGGGTCTCACCAGGGCCCCTCGGGGTTTGCCAGGGGGATGTCTGTGATCATGGACCTAACTGACTTGGGGCTGGTTTGAAGGCTACAGGTCGCACAATCTGTAGCCCCTAGCTGTCTAATAAGGAGATAAACTCCACATGTCCTTATCCCTGGCCACATATGCCTGGTACTGGGGGCCTTCAGGGAATCTCACTGACATTTCTGCTCCTTGAGAAAGTGGCCTTGAGGAGCCTGTCCTAAGGGGGCTGTTTAGCTCTTTTCACAGTGGGATGCTGGAAATCCACTAATGGTGAGTCCTGAGGACAACATTTAGGCTTTGTTGGACCTAGTGTATAAAAAATGAAGTAGGGAAGGAAAGAAATATAGGACCATAATCTTTATAGTTTTCCTAAAAATATGTATTTAGCAAAACAAACACAACATTAGTTTAATTAGATTTTTCTGTAAAAATGTTGCCTACTTGACCCAAGTTAGTGATTTGTGTCTGTGCGTTAAGCCTCAGTTCAGTTCAGTTCAGTTCAGTCGCTCATTCGTGTCCGACTCTCCGCGACCCCATGAATCACAGCATGCCAGGCCTCCCTGTCCATCACCAAATCCCGGAGTTCACTCAAACTCATGTCCACAGAGTCGGTGATGCCATCCAGCCATCTCATTCTCCGTCGTCCCCTTCTCCTCCCACCCCCAACCTTTCCCAGCATCAGAGTCTTTTCCAGTGAGTCAACTTGTCGCATGAGGTGGCCAAAGTATTGGAGTTTCAGCTTCAGCATCAGTCCTTCCAATTAACACCCAGGATCGATCTCCCTTAGAATGGACTGGTTGGATCTCCTTGCAGTCCAAGGGACTCTCAAGAGTCTTCTCCAACACCACAGTTCAAAAGCATCAATTCTTCGGCGATCAGCTTTCTTCACAGTCCAACTCTCACATCCATACATGACCACGGGAAAAACCATAGCCTTGACTAGACAGACCTTTGTTAGCAAAGTAATGTTTCTGCTTTTTAATATACTATCTAGGTTGGTCATAACTTTCCTTCCAAGGAGTAAGCGTCTTTTAATTTCATGGCTGCAATCAGCATCTGCAGTGATTTTGGAGCCCAAAAAAATAAAGTCTGACACTGTTTCCACTGTTTTTCCATCTATTTCCCATGAAATGATGGGACCAGATGCCATGATCTTTGTTTTCTGAATGTTGAGCTTCAAGCCAACCTTTTCACTCTCCTCTTTCACTTTCATCAAGAGGCTTTTGAGTTCCTCTTCACTTTCTGCCATAAGGGTAGTGTCATCTGCATATCTGAGATTATTGATATTTCTCCCGGCAATCTTGATTCCAGCTTGTGCTTCTTCCAGACCAGCGTTCCTCATGATGTACTCTGCATATAAGTTAAATAAGCAAGGTGACAATATACAGCCTTGACGCACTCCTTTTCCTATTTGGAACCAGTCTATTGTTCCATGTCCAGTTCTGACTGTTGCTTCCTGACCTGCATACAGGTTTTTCAAGAGGCAGGTCAGGTGGTCTGGGATTCCCATCTCTTTAAGCCTCCTCCACCACTAACTCAGAAGAAAAAGCAGAGACCACAATTCTGCGCCAACAGTTGACAGCGTCCCCAGTGGGACAGGGACTCAGGACCTCTCCACCACCACATAGGACTGGTCACATGGAGACAAGGGTCCATCCTCTGTTGAGAGGAAGGGGAGGGCCGGCCCAGACCAGGGCCATAAGTTATGGGATGTCATATGCAGCATCCATGGGAGACCGGATGAAGCCACAAAAGAAACAAAACTCCAAAGATTCAGAAGCAGACATTGCAGAGGCCACAGCCTCAGCTTCCACCATCGTAGAACTGGAAACGCTGACAAACGTATGAGAAGTTCATCCTCTGATGCTGAGGACTGTGAGCAGGAAGGGAAGGCTGAGGCAGGAGCTTGTGTCTTAATGTTCAAGGGGATCCTACAGAAGGAGCTGGGAGCGGGAACCTGCCGAGAGACCTGGAAAGGATGTGGCTGCAGAGGTGAGCTCATGGGGAAGGGTCATGGCAGCCAGGCAGACCAACATAGGTTTCAGTACTGAGAAGTGGGCAGATTCTGTAACAAACACCAAAAAAGCCAGAAGCAATTTTGGAATGGGGTGATGGGTAGAGGCTGGAGGAGTGTTGAGGTTCAGGCTCAAATAGCCTGGATTGCTGGGAAGGGACCAGTGGTGGAAATCTGAATGTTAAGGGCTATTCTGCTGGGGTCTCAGGTGGACAGGAGAAACGTTTCGATGGACATGAGTTTGAGAAAACTCCAGAAGATGGTGAAGGACAGGAAGCCTGGTGTGCTGCAGTCTATGTGGTCGCAAAGAGTCAGACGTGACTGAGCAACTGAACGACAGCCATTGGCGTGCTGGGAAGAAGCTCTTAAGGGGAATAGAGTCAGTGGCACCTCGATCTGGACTTCCAGTCGCCAGAACTGTGAGAAAGCAAATGTCTTTTTTCAGGTCCCTAGTCTGTTGTGTTTTGATAAGGCGGTCTGAGTCCACTACTAGAATGCTACTGTAACTCAGGGACTGCGCCCCAGGGACTCACTTTGGAACCACACACTAACGCAAGGACGTGGGCAAAACTGAACAAGCCGTGGAGTGCTAACCTTGCTTCATACCGCCCTCAAACTGGCAGAGTAGCATTGGCATATGACCATGTATGGACTTCCCCAGTGGCTCAGAGGTAAAGAATCCATCTGCAATGTAGGAGATACAGGAGACGAGGGTTGGATTCCTGGGTCAGGAAGATTCCCCTGGAGGAAGGCATGGCAACCCACTCCAGTATTCTTGCCTGGAGAATCTGGAAAATCCCATGGACTAAGGAGCCTGGGGGGCTACTCTCTATAGGGACACAAAGAGTCAGACACTACTGAATCAACCGAGCATCCACCACCATGTACAAAATAGATAGCTAGTGGGAACCTGCTGTATAGCACAGGGAGCTCAGCTCAGTGCTCTGTGATTACCTAGAGGGATGAGTGAGGAGGGAGGGAGAGGGGAGGCTCAGGAGGGAGGGGACACGTGCATACATCTAGCTGATTCACATTGTTGTACAGCAGAAACTAACGCAACATTGTAAAGCAATTATCCTCCAATTAAAAAAAAAAGAATGGAAGGGAATTATCCAAGTGGATACAAGGATGCATAAAAGAAAAAGAAAAAAAACAGCCATCAGAAAGGCATTACCTGCACTTGGTTGAAACCCTACTGTCTGGTGTCTCGACAAAGGAAGGGCCCCCCAGCAAGAGGACAGGAAGAGCAGTGGAGGCTGTGTGAGACTGGGGTCCAGTAGGCCAGGTCTGGAAGTCCTCAGCCATGCCTAGCAGGGAAAGCCAGGCCCACTGGGCACATCCCAAGGGAGGACAGTGTGGTCCAGAAAAGGTTGATGTTATGAAGCTGTCAGCCAGACCTGTCAGAGCCCCAGGGGTCCTCTGGGAAAGACCCCAACATCACAGGGACAGGGGACTCCCCCCGCTCTGGCAGGAGGGCCGCAGGTGGGCAGGGCCAGGACCACGTTCTGCAAAGCTGCTCAGTTTGTGCCCACTCAGCACTCAAAAACGAAGAGCATGGCGTCCAGTCCCATCACTTCATGGAAAAAAGCAGCGGGGGAAATGGAAACAGTGACAGGCTTTATTTTCTTGGGCAGGGAAGCCTAGAGTGCTGCAGTCCATGAGGTCACATATAGTTGGACACAACTTAGCAACTGAACAGCAGCAACAGCTGGTGGGCCCCGAATCAAGTCCAGGATTGCCATCCCTGTGTTCATCCATTGACTCAATGAATATGTACAGATCACCAACCCTTTGCCAGGCGTCATTCGAAGCCATCTCATCTTGCTCTGGCTGTTAGGACAAAAGTACCATAAACTGATGTCTTGTAGACAGTAGGGCCTTCTTACAGCTCTTACGGTTCCGGAGGCCGGAAGCCCACGACCAGGGCACCAGCATATTTGGTGTCTGGTAAGGACCTGCTTCCTCACAGAAAGGGTGGAAGGGGCAGGGGAGCTCTCTGAGTCTCTGTCATAAGGGCACTAATCCCACTCATGGAGCCGCCACCCTCTCAACCTAATCATCTCCCAAAGGTGCCCTCTCCAAAATTAGAGTCACCTTGGGGACTGGGTTTCAACTCATGAATTTGGGGAGACACAAATATTCAGTCTAGAGCATACGCTCTGGAGCTTCAGCAGTGAACACAACAGACAAGGTGTCTTCTAGTAGAGCAACGGCGTCCTGGAAGTGGGAACAGACAAAGCCCTGTCTCAGGGGAACGGGGTGAGGGTGTGCACGCGCACACGCGTGTATGGGACATGTGGGAATATGCTCACATTGTATTGATGTGCTCAGTCAGTCAGCCGTGTCCGACTCTTTGTGACCGCATGGACTGTAGCTCACCAGGCTCCTCTGCACACAGGATTCTCAGGGCAAGAATACTGGAGTGAGTTGCCATTTGCTTTTCCAAGGGATCTTCCTGACCCAGGGATTGAACCCATGTCTCCTGCATTAGCAGGTGGATTCTGTACCATTGAGCCACCAGGGAACATACACACAGGTCACTTCTCAATGAGACAATCACTATGAAGTTGCTTGGTGTCTTCATAACATTGAGAGTTAAAAGGAGAGGGGCCGGTAGACACATTATCCCTGTTCTGCAGACTCCTTCCACAGTAGTCAGGCCCCTCCTCACATGACCAGCTCACACCGTTTTGCATTGGGCAGGTGCCTGGGGTGCCTGGTCCTCCCAGGCAGGCCAGTCACTCAGCCATCTGCTGCACATGGCTTAGGAGGGCTTTGGAGGAAAACTGACAGGTGATAATCCCTCCGGTCACCTCACCCACGTGAAGCTGCTTCAGCTACATTTCCAACATGGACGCATGTGTCACGTCCATGTGCCTTGTTATTCCTGGATCACGTCATCTTCCTGCCAACCCCGAATGTTGCTTTCATAAGGCTTAGGTGTCACGAGGGCCAAAGGGATCGCACATGAATGCTGTTTTAATAGGCACAGAAATGCAGCTGCTGAACCTCATCATGGCTTTCCTTATTATATTTTTTCTTATATATACAACCGTTCACGTGCCAATGTCAACTGTTAAAGGGACTCGTGCCGCAACTGCTATGAAAGAGCAATAAATCTATTCTCTGTGTCTGTTTCTCCATTGCTGGAAACTTCCGTCACCGTGTGTAAAATAACAGTTCACGGGAATTTGCTATGTAGCTCAGGAAACTCAAACAGGGGCTCTGTATCAACCTAGAGGGTGGGATGGGGCGGAAGATGGGAGGGAGTTTCAAAAACGGAGGGGATGTATGTATACCTATGGCGGATTCATGTTGAGGTTTGACAGAAAACAGCAAAATTCTGTAAGGCAATTATCCTTCAATTAAAAAATAAAATTTTTTAAAAAGCAATAAGGAGGTTGGAACACTCAATTCCTGTTTTCCTGCAAGAAGCACCTGAACGCTGTGTCTTGTGTTTTCAAAGCATTTCTACATTTTCTTGTTTGATGGCAGCACCTCTGTGACATTTGCAGGCTAGACCGTATTTTCATCTGTTAATAAGGAACTGTTTCTCTGCACATGCCTTGGCTGGTCAGAGGCAGACCTGACTTCAGTACCAAGTCCTGCCTCTCCAGCACCCAGTCCCAAGCGCCCAGAGCAGATGATCTGGTGAAACTGTTAGGGGAACCACTGACTAAAACCACCCGCCAAGGCCCGGCCTGAAGGTTGCCACCGGCATGAGTTATATTAAAGTTATCTTCCTGGAAAGGAACACAGCACTAACAAGTTATCACCAGCCAGAAGAATTTGGGAAAGGTAAAAGGAGAGAGGAGATGCTAGGCCATATGTCCTACCAACCTCCCAGAATCCTCCTTTCTGGAAGCCATCTTGGCTGAGCCACTAGGAAGGACCCCGGGTCAGAGTGATTGGCCAGAAACAAGCCGGACACTCACCCCATCGCCCGGCGCTGTGAGCCACTGGGCCGAGCAGTCCTCCTGGGTTCCCTCCGCCTCCTGTTCTCCGCCCATGCACCCCTTGCTGACTGAGTATCTGGCTTTGTCACCATGTGCGTCTCCTCGAACAACTGAGCTCTGAACGTTAGACAAGAGCCCTGGAAAGGGTCCCGCTGACTGTAACAAACACTCTCCTTTCTGTTACCCTCAAACCCCATCCAATACAGGCCACCATTAAACTTGTCACAGTTAATTCAGGACCTGCAAGACCCGTTTTGCCTACAAGTGCAGTTACCTTCCTTTTTATCCTTAACGAGTCTTGCTGAAAATCTCCATCTTGTCAGTTCATCCTTAATGTGAACAGTGCAAGGACTCCTGAGGGGACAGAAGAAGACGGTTCTTCATCTCCCCCTCCAGCTGGCCCAGGCAGAGTGCATGCGGGGGCAGTGGTTTTCCTCGAAACGGAGGTGGCGACTGAGCTCGTGACAGGACAGAGGGTTGTCTGGACAAGTCAAGAGTCTGTGTTTCGCAGGGGATGGTGGAGGTTCCCAGAAGTCCCAGCAAGGGACCCCCAGTCAGGGAGCCCTGCCAACATGCAGGGCGTGTTCCTGACTGCTCCACCCTGTGGCCCCGGAGTTGCCCAGAGAGTCTGCTGAGCTCATGTTTATTGATGCTGTTTTCTGTTAATTAAATTAAACCTCTTTCTGAAGCAGCGCTGGCAGGCAGGGCTGCCTGGGGGTGTGTGGAGGGGGCCTGTTTTCCCAGGTGCTGGGGTGGGGCCCCAGCCAAGGGAAGTGAAATGGGATCTCCCCAAGTGTGAAACCCCCCCTATAGTAACCCTGCCCTTCATGCCAGAGGCCCCCCACCCGGTCACCAGGGCTGCACTTGGAGTCCAGCACATCTTGCTTCGATTCCGTGCTTTTTACATAAAATTCCAAGCAGAAAAATAAAACTGAGACATAATGATTTTGACTGGAAATTACTGCTAACGTGAAACACACTAAATGTCACTAAATTTATGGATTACGATTCCCTAGTGGACAGCATACTAGTCTTGTGTTCAGAAAATCAGAACTTTAGTGCATTTAGATCTATGTGATTTTCAAGAAGATCTGAAATGGAATCAAAGTGACTTCACTTAGATACCACAGATACGATGAAGACTTGCTATGGTTGTTTTTAATGACTGTTGGCCTCTTTATGTGCTGATTCCATATCTGCAAATTCATCTTTCACTGAAATTTATTGGTAACTCCCAAACTAGTACACACAGTGCCTGGTCACTTGTACACATGTATAGCAACAAAAGCCATGAGTGTCCAAACACGTGCTCCCAGCTGAGGTCAAACAAGGCGATGCTCTGGTTTCTGTTTCAATTCATACTATAAACAAGTGGCCTTTTTGCAGTCTCTCTGGTGCCTTGATTCTCTTTTTGCATTTTTGTGTTTTTGTAGGTGATTTTGAAGTTTGAGATGTAGCGCTGATGAGTTGTTTAGTGTTCCAAGCACAAGAAGATGGTGACGTGCCTTCTGAGAAAGTATGTGCGTTAGTTGAGCTTGGTTCAAGCCTGAACTGTAGCACTGCTGGCTGAGCGCAGTGTTAATGAGTGGACAGAACAGCACACTTAGAAAAAGGAATAGGAAACTCACCCGTCTCTGTGGAGGCTGCTCTGGGAAACGCCAGGAGAACATCTACACGATGAAGTGCACGATGAAGCATTGGAAAAGATGGGAAAGCAGCTAAATTTATGCTTTATGAGACGATGACTGATTTTTTAAATCTAGTTGTGGTGACACTAAAAGCCAAAGAAATTTATGGCCATGTTTCCCAAGATCATGAAAATCTTAAATCCTTCTTAGCTAGTGTTTTATTATAAAGAAATACTGCATGTAGTTTTTTTTTATTCATCAGAAACATAAAATAAAATGTTTTTAAACAGAAACACACTTATGACAAAGTTATGCCTTGATTGGTTGACGAACAAAGGCCCACAGGAACCTAACCCCGTGTGTCCTTTGGGAGCAGTGGTTCAATATTTGCAAATTCAGTGTTTGTGGCACCTGGACAGAAAATAGCTACTGTGGACAGTGAGGATGAACTGCAATTTCATTAATTATGAACGCTGTACATAAAGAAAGCAAAGGAGAAAATCACCATGGAAATCTTTACCTGCCACCTCTTCTCCTAGAGACGAGGAGAGTGAACTTTGGTCTATGCCCTTTCTGCCTTTCTTCAAGGTGTCAGTCTGGTCCATTACACCGTTTGTGGTGTAATGCTCTCTTTGTTGTGTCACTGCTCTCTTTCTTAATGTTTCCTTGATTGCCTTTCTCAATAAGCATTCACCTACAACCTGATCGTTCACTTGTTGTTGTTGCTTAGTCACTAAGTCTTGTCCAACCCTTTTGTGATCCCCTGGACTATAGCTTGCCAGGCTCCTCCGTCCAAGGGATGTCCCAGGCAAGAATACTGGAGTAGGTTGCCATTTCCTTCTCCAGGGATCTTCATGACCCAGGGATTGAACCTGAATCTCCTGCATTGGCAGGAGAATTCTTCACCACTGAGCCACCTGGGAAGTCCCAGTGTAATATCCCATCCTATAAAGTTACTCTGATGCTTATATTTAATCCTCTTTTGTTGGGCAGGGTTTGCAGGTATGGTTGTACAGGCTGTTCACTGCACAACAGCACCTAATGGAAGGACACGAGAGATGAATCCAGCTCACGTGGGGCTGCCAAACCTTGCATCCTGACTGGGGCTCTGTCTCCTTGGAAGAAGGGTGCTTGTCACATCATGAGCTGAGGGCTGGCACACTTTTTCCCTCCAGGACACCGTACAGGCCAGAGGTGGCCGTGATTGGACATCCACGTTATTTCCAGTTTAGGACTTGAAAAATATGTGAGGCTGTAACGGTTTCACTCACAACTCTTTCTGGCTTAAGCCACTGTTGGTTAACTACTAATCAATTCCGAGAAGTAGAGTAACTAGGTTAAAAAGACTATTAATTTAAAAGAGGCTACTTCAGGAGACAGAATAATTCAGATGAGCATAGGTTAAAATAAATTCTAACCTTAGGAAAAGTTCTCACCAGTAAATTGAGTGGAGCCAGATTTTGATGGGCTGAAGATATTAAAGAATTCTAAAGGGCAAATCTTTCTCAGCAACTCTGACCCACCGTCTAAGAAAGCAGTGGTTTTATGCAAATAGACTCATTGCAAATCCTTCTCATTTATTCATGAACCCTGAGAAGTGGCGGGGTCCTCCTGGCTTAACCCTGAACGGGAATAGGATTTTAAATAAGGGAAGAGAAGCTGGTGTTTGTTTAGATTCCTTTTTATGCCAGAAACTCTGCCTTACTTACATTTTCTCAGGGAACCTCCCTGCACAGCAGCTTCTTTTGAAAAATTATGTGATAATTAACCATCCTTTTCTGTTTTAGAAACATAACTCATATTGTATTCACTTGACTTTGACCTGTACTTAGGGATATATTTGAAATCAGCATTTTAACTGGTTGTTGTTGTTCAGTTGCTAAGTTGTGTGTGACTCTTTGAGGCCCCATGGACTGTAGCATGCTAGGCTTTCCTGTTCTTCACTGTCTCCCAGAATGTGCTCAAACTCATGTCCATTGAGTCAATGGTGCTATCTAATCATCTCATCCTCTGCCATCTTCTTCTTTTGCCTTCAATCTTTCCCAGCATCAGGGGTTTTTTTCCAGTGAGTTGGCTCTTTGCATCAGGTGGCCAAAGTATTGGAGTTTCATCTTCAGCATCAGTCCTTCCAATGAGTATTCAGAGTTGATTTCCTTTAGGATGAACTGGTTGGATCTCCTTGCTGTCCAAGGGACTCTCAAGAGTCTTCTCCAACACCACAGTTCAAAAGCATCAATTCTTCAGAGCATCAACTCTCACATCCATTCTTGACTACTGGAAAAACCATAGCTTTGACCGTACAGACCTTTTAACCAGAGCACTGCTTTATTAAAATTCTATAACCCAGCATTATCCAGCCCCTGTGGCTTTCTGCCTTTAGGTATCACCACTGTGAGTTCCATTGGGTTCCATCTACTGAGCTCCTCTGCCCAGGACTGTACAGACCCCCTCCTGTGTTCTCAATGGTCCTGCTGTCCATCTACTCCCATCTGAAGAGTTAAGCCACAGCCATTCCAAACCAATAAGCCAAACAGATGGAGAAATGCTAAAAATGCATTAATTGGCCTTTAAACAAATAATTTCTCTCTAACTGGCTAAAATATATTTCCCCTGTTTATTTTTTCAGCAGGAGTTCTGTTTCCCACCATCCCTTTGATCCTAGAACCTGCCCCCAGTCTCCACAGCCCTCCTCGCAGAGCAGTACCCTTAGGTGAGCAAGGCTGGTCCACTACAGCTGACACAGACATGCGACCCCCACTTGCAGAAGACAAGGAGGGGTTAATGTCCCTCTCCTCCCTGAAACCCGCTGAAACATCATCCAGACAATCAGAAATCGGAGGAGAACTTCACTTCCCGGGAAGGTGTGATACAGGGTAGTATCACTGAGCGGTGACCGTGGGAACTCAGGTTCCGGATGGAAGGATGGTCATGGCATCACCCCTCCCGCTGCTTTGTCTCCCGGGACTCGGTCTCCCCTGAACACCCATGGTGAAGTCAAGAGAGCCTCTGCTCCCAAACTCCCCCCAGGGGCGGGTAGGAGGACAAGTCGTCCCGATGAGGGAAGAGGGGCCGGCTGTCCTCACGGGGGCGATGCCTGAGAGGTGGGCCCACAGGTGAGAGTGAAGTGGGCTGTCCTGACGCTGCAGGGGGAAGATGGAGCGTGAGGCTCTAGGGAAATGGGAAGCGCTGCCTCCGAGACAGCTGGACAGACCGGAGGGAGGGTGATCATGACAGTCAACTCCTAGGCAGGTTGATGAGAAGTCCGGGGGTCCCCAAGGAGAGAGGGGTCTGGAACTCTCAAGGAGGAGGAAAAGACAAATGTTTTTTTCCTCTACATTCCTTAGGATTATATAACAATAATGTATCCTGCTCGAGGACAGTTTCTGGAAAAAAAACCTTCTGGCTAATCCTGTTATCTTAAAATGTAAATTATGGGAGTGATTCTAGTAAGGTCTTTCCAACCTCCAGACATTCTTTTGATTCACTGTAATAACTAATTAAAAAGTATATAACTCCATTGCTAACACTAGCGAGGGCGCACTCTTTCTGCCCCCTTCTGATGTCTCTGTCAGAAGCTTTCTCTATATCTTTTACACTTTAATAAAACTTTATTACACAAAAGCTCTGCGTGATCAAGCCTCGTCTCTGGCCCCAGATTGAATTCTTCTCCTCTGGAGGCCAAGAATCCCAGCATCTTTCGTGGTTCAGCAACAACCTTTCTATCACCGCCCCAGGGCGGGCAGCCCCTCTGTTGGGGACCACATGACCAGCTCTGGAACCATGCAATTGCAACAAGTGTCTCTCATGCTAAGACACTGCAGAGGGGGAACACAGGGGTTTCTCTCTATGGCTCCTGGAGCAGCTGCAGATCTGAAGCTCCAGATCATACTCCTCAAGATGCCAGGGCTATCCTGGAGCCCCAGGCTCCTGAGTCAACACCGAGGACAGAGCAGACTCCAGATGCTTTTCTGAGCCTGATCAGTGCCTGGCCCTCAGCCGGCCTTGAACAGGCAGGCTCCTGGTGCCTCCTGGAGCCCCAGGTGCTGCTGCTGTGGCTGTCCACCGTAGCCTCCAGCTCACCCCACCTCTAGGAGGCCGTTCCACTGTCTCTAAGCCTGAGGACTGGGACTGTTTGCACAGAAGGTGAGCTCTGCTTATGTCTTCAGCTCTTTTGTCTCTAAATTCACATTTTTTATTCTTTGCTTCTTTTTTTAAAAAAATATTTATTTATTTTGGTCTTTTTTTCTTAATGTATACATATATTTTTTATTGAAGTATAGTTGTCTTACAATGTTTCTGGTACATAGCAAGGTAATTCAGTTGTACATATACACATATATTATTTTTGAGATTATTTTCCATTATAGGTTATTACAAGATATTGACTATAGGTCCCTGTGCTATACAGTAGACCTTTATTGCTTGTTGCATATCTGTGTTTTTTTTTTTTTAATTAGAAATGTGGCATTCTATTCATATTAAGTCAAACATGTGGAATCAAAATGTCATAAAATTTTTTAGTCAGGCAAGTGTTTATAAGTTTTCTGAAATATGTACACTATTCATGCTATTTACATATATGTATACAGAAGTTTTTCTACTATGCTTGATAAAGGCTTGAGAAAAAACATAAAAAAAAGAAATGGAGAAATTGGAAATAAAATTTTTAAATCTAGATGCATATCAGAATTATCTTGGAAGTTTTTGAAAATTACAAATACCCAGGTATTGCTTTTTTTCCTTCAAAGCTCCAGATATGTTTCTAATGAGCAGCCATGTTTAAAAATAACTGGACTATATGATTCTTTACTTCTTCCCTTGCATCCGGCAGAGTCTTGCTTTGGGCACAGATTGGGAATCCGGAATTCTCACCCCAGCTTTTTTATTAATTAACTGGGGAATCTTGGGCAATGTATTTAAGCTTTCTTGGCCTCAGTTTCCTGAGTCAGGAGACTTCCCAAACACTAGTCCATAAATTGGTGCCAGTCAATGAAAAAGATTTTATGAGGCCAAAGCTAAATGAAAACCCCAGGGATACAGATATTTACATGTGTGTGTAGTTATAACGACTGGTTTGGGAAATTTCTATTCTTTATCCTGATATCACAGCTTTCTAGTGGGATTCTTGTAAGGGTGGAGTGATAAATTGTTTTCATTAATGAAACTGTTATTATAATAAATTATTACCGTTTAATGTTTTTATCTTATTACTACTTTTATATGAGAAAGTTAGAAGTTGAGATATTTTGTTGCCAATATCCTTTACGTTGTTGGTCAGTTGCTCAGTCGTGTCTGACTCTTTGTGGCCCCATGGACTGCAGCATCCAGGCTTCCCTGTTCATCACCATCTCCTGGGTTATGCTCAAACTCAAGTCCACTGAGTCGGTGACGCCATCCAACATTGAGTGTAAACTGGCCAAACCAGCCCTTGTCACAAGTTCTGTAAGCATCCAGGTCTCAAAATAGCCCTTCAAGAAAGGTGGTTCCTTAGGCTTTTCTGTTTGTTTGTTTTTACCTCATTACATAAACACGTTTACTCGCTATTTGGAAACCTGGAATTCGATTTTCAGAGCTGGAAGGAACCAGTGAACCACAGTGGGTTTATTCTCCGTGTAGGACCAGTTCACATAATGATTCTGTTTTCTCCAATTCTCTCCTCATTTAAGAAGATGAGTTCAATTACCTCTGGCTCGATCCCAAGAAAACAACACCACAATTCTGCCTCCGTGTAATTCTACCAGTTGTTTCCAGACCACTTGGAGGGAGCGGGGGGGGATGACTTGAGGGAAGAGACAGACTTGGGGAACTGGTTAACAGTAACTTTCCGAAGGGGTGTAGAAGATGCAAAAGGCTTGGCACACCCATGGATTCACCTGGGAGGCCCCGGCCTCCTGGCCAACCTCTCAGGCTCCCTCCCGCTTAGCCCGCAGTTTTGTGAGCGGGCCCTTCACGAAAGGCATCTGGCAATACCCTTGCCTACTGCCGGCTGTTTCCACTGAAGGCAGCTGAGAGGAGATGGGACCCAAGTGGCGGAAGCAGACATCCCCCCACGGTCCCTGTCCAGAAGGCCCAGATCTGTTCCCTCCCTACCTACCTCTTCCCAGGATCCCTGCCGGCAGAACTCAACCAGAGCTGGAACTCTGGGGGCCCCACGGCAGTCATGCACAGGGATGGGGGGGCAGAGGAGGAGGGCCTGTGCCATGGCTCACAGCTCAGAGAAGGGCACAGGAGGGCCATGGACAGACACGAGCCCTCGCCTACTTCGCAAACATTAGGCATCTTTCACACTCCTTTTCCGGAAAGCCATTTTCAGCGTCTCTCTGCTTAGAAGTCCTTCTACTTGAGTAAGGTTGTCTCACTCTCTGCTCTCTTGACTATTCTCTACCTCTAAAGCTCCTTGAAGTCAGGAACTGTGTCTTAGTGAGCATTACATCCCGGGGGCCTATGTGAGAGCCTTTTATTCAGTGCCTGGGGGGGAAATGCAGAATAAACTTCAGTTATGACAACACTTAGGGAATTTTTCACAGAAGCATAATTTTACTCTTGTGTTTTACTCATTTATTATTCTTCCCAGCACAGATGGAATAGACAAAGTAAAATATGAAATGTGGCTCATGGTTCCTGGGGGGTTTCCTGGTGATTCAGATGGTAAAGAATTTGCCTGCAATGCAAGAAATCTGGGTCAGTCCCTGGGTTGGGAAGATCCCCTGGAGAATGAAATGGCAACCCTCTCCAGTACTCTTGCCTGGAGAATCCCATGGACAGAGGAGCCTGGTGGGCTACAGTCCACAGGGTCGCAAAGAGTTGGACACAACTGAAGTGACTTAGCTCTCATGCACGCACGCCTTGTAACAAGAGGAGGAGACACCAGGGTTGTGAGCCAACAAGAAAGGCCACATGGGGACACGAAGAGAAGATGGCCATCTGCAAGCCCAGAAGAGAGGCCTCAGAAAAAAAATCTACCCTGCTGGTACTTTGATCTCCAACTTCCAGCCTCCAGAATTGTGCGAAACCAATTTCTATTCTTTAAGTCTGAACTGAACTGAAGTCACCCAGTTCGTGGTATTTTGTTACGTCAACTTTAACAGACTAACACAATGACCTGATATTTTTTACGTTTCATCTCGTATTTGAATGATTGGAGAAAGACTATCTATGAATAAGATTCACAAAATAGGGAAGCAAATGGCATAACAGTTTCTCATTTTCTCAGTTCAGCTCAGTTCAGTCGCTCAGTCGTGTCTGACTCTGTGACCCCGTGGACTGCAGCACGCCAGGCTTCTCTGTCCGTCGCCACCTCTCGGAGCTGCTCAAACTCATGTCCACTGAGTTGGAGATGCCATCCAACCATCTCATCCTGGGTTGTCCCCTTCTCCTCCTGCCTTCAATCTTTCCCAGCATCAGGGTCTTTTTCAGTGAGTCAGTTCTTCTCATGAAGTGGCTTAAGTATTGGAACTTCAGCTTCAGCATCAGTCCTTCCAATGAATATTCAAGTCTGATTTCCTTTAGGATTGACTGGTTTGATCTCCTTGCAGTCCAAGAGACTTTCAAGAGTCTTTTCCAACATCACAGTTCAAAACCATCAATTCTTCAGTGCAGTTTGAAATTCTTTGGCACAGTTCTTTGCATCAGTTCTTTAGCAGAATTCAGAAGCATCAATTCTCTTCTCTTATTTTAGTATTTCTGATTAACCATAGATAAGACTTTTAAAATGTAACATAAAAGAGCAAAAGAAACATAATTCTATTTTTCCCTTCCAGGCACTTTAAAATTTCTTAGCATTCTAAGCAAGGATTTATGGTGTCATTTTGAAAGCATACATTTTTTTTGAAAAATGCATTTCTTTTATGGGTGTATCCCGTACCTCTAAGGTGAATGACCAGAATTTGGCCCTATGAAACCAAAGGACACAGGCTAAGCCAGTTATCAATCGTGCAACCTGACAGATATGTGCTGGAAGCAGGGGTAAAATTGGATTTAAAGGAAGAGCTAAGTTTTGAATGTGGGAATTGATGTGTTGGCTGTCATCATGAACACAGGCATATAACAACCATGAGTGAATATTCTAGCAAAGGAACACCGAACTGAGTTGGCAAATCTGGTGTGTCAATGCCCCACCATCCACCCTTCCATGTCCAAGGCACATCTAGCTAATCAGCCAGACAGCTGCCCCCTACCAACTCTGAACTTGGTTCACGAGCCTCCTTACCAGCAGAGCATCCACCGTCGGTGAGTCAGGGAGCTCACACGCCCTAAATCCCAGAGCCTTGTCTCCAGAGTCTGGTCCAAGCATTTTGTCCATGTGCGTGCTTGCTTGTTCTTTGGTTTCTCAACCCCCATTTAACCACCTTCTAGTTCTATGCCTTTTTATTGTGGGTGGAACTGTGTCCCCCCAAAAGGTGTGCCTGGGTCCTAACACCCTGTATCTCTAAACATGACCTTCTTTGGAAACAGTCTTTGAAGATGTAATCAAGTTAAGATGCGGTCACACTGAGGTAGGATGGGCCCTGACGCAGGGGCTGATGTCCTTACACAGAGTGCTGGTTGAAAACAGAGATGCAGCGGAGACACGCTCTCAGGGACCAAGGCTGCGGGAGGACGCAGGCGGGGCTGGACGGCGCCCCAGGCGCCAAGGCCCACCGGGGCGGCCGGCACCCGCAGCTTCCCCGGAGCCCTCGGCGGGACGTGGGCTCACGACGCAGGCTCACGACGCAGGGTCCCCAACTCCCGGGCTCCAGACTGGAGGGCACGGGCTTCTTTACACATGCACTTTGTGGCCAGCTGGCACCGGCGACCAACAGGCTTGCTTTCTGCCCTCTCCTTCCAGCAGAGTGGAAGGACCTAGGGTCAGTGGGGTGACGGGGCCAGGTGAAAAAGACACCACACACCACACCACGCACCATACACACACACACACACCACACACACATTCACAGACACACACACCACACCACAAACCACACCACATACCACACACACACACCACACACACACACCACACACACACACCACATACCACACACACACACCACACCACACACACACACACACCACACCACACATACCCCACACACACACCCCACACACACCACACACACACACCACATACACATACCCCACACACACACCATACCACACACACACACACCACATACCACACACACACACCACACCACACATTCACAGACACACACACCACACCACAAACCATACCACATACCACACACACACACACCACACACACACACCACATACCACACACACACACCACACCACACACACACACACCACACCACACACACACCACACACACCCCACTCACACACCACACACACACACACCACACACACCACACCACAAACCGCACACACACACAACACACACACACAGCACACACACCACACCACATACCACACACACACACCACACCACACACACCCCACACACACACCCCACACACACCACAGCACACACACACACCACACCACACATGCACACACCACACCACACACACATCACATACACACACACATCACATACACACACACGCAGCACAGCAAACACACCACAACACACATACCACACACACTACACCACACCACACACAGACCCCACACACACCACACACACCCCACACACCCCACTCACACCACACCACACACGCACACACACATACACACACCACACACATACACACACCACATACACACCACTCACACCACACCACATACCACACACATACACACCACATACACATATATGCCACAGACACACACCACCCACACCACACACACATATGCACACCACAAACATATTCAGTAATAAATGAAGACCATGAGTGCAGAGTTCTATAATACAATGTGCTATAAATACTTTTTTCCTGACCAAAGGGGCATAACCCTCTACAGTCAACCCCCAATGAAAGTATTCTGACACACACAGCTATTGTTTGATACACTGTGGTATGTATTAAGAAAAGAATTGTACTTTGTTTGTCTTTGGCCACAATCGACTGTGAAAGTTCCAGTTATTCTGGCTTCTTTTTCTCTAAGACCTCTAAAACCTGTGGCAACGTCTAAACAGAGCTTCCAGAAATAAATCCCGCATCAGGCCTCACAGATACTGTAGTGCTTGTTAAAATTATAAACAATAGAACAATCAGCTGAAGTAACTAGTGGTTTCCTTGCATTCAGTCTCTATGTCTCTGAGTGGGAATGAGACTCAAAGACAAGATTTGTGGGAAAAGCCATAGTCCCCAGGCCCCGAAAGGAGATAAAGTGTGATCATTTGTCAGAAAGCAAAACAGAACTGGTGTTTTTCTTCATATGTGGCAGTTTAGGAACTAGGGCAAGCAGATATTTCTGTTTTCCTTCCGACCTTCTAAGCATTCAATGCTTGATCCGTTCTAAGTTTCATCACGGGCCTTGAGTCAGGGACTGAAGCAGTTGTGGAAGGAGGAAGCATGTTTCAGAAAAGCACTGTGGAAACCAACATCCTTCTAGTCATAAAACCCTTTGATGGCGTTGGTGAGACCATTTTAATCTTCTGCCATGCTTCATGCTATAATAATTAAATCGTGCGAATTAAGGCTATTTCTAATTAGTTTCTTCTACAGAGATTTTAACACCAGAGCATTCTTTAACCAGATTCATAAATCTTAAGCAATTTCAGCCTGAGTAGGCAAAAGTTGAAACAGGGATGTGGGGCCGTGTTGAAATATTTAGAAGGTTGCTCTGAGTCATTCTAAATCCATTATTTTTAGAGTGAAGTTTTGAAAATACCACTCCATAATCATTCATAATCCAAAAAACTCTCCGCAGCTATGCAAACTAAACATCGTCCCTGAGTTGAAAATTATGGAATAAACACAGATTCTGGGGATCACGGTTCCAGAAACGAATTTCTCTGTGATGGGCAGCCTGGTCGGGACCCCTCAAAACCGCACACGTGTTCCCGGCGGGCCTGGTTTCTCCCAGTTGTGAAGGTCTCGGTGGGACAGCACCCGCCTGGACCCTGAGATGTGCCTGTCACCTCCCAGCTGCAAGGTCACTGCTCTCAGGAAATGAGACTTGATGTTGGGAAATGCTTGCGGCTCCTCAGCTCCCCAGAACTCTACCTTCTTGGTTATAAGAGGTCTGCATTACTCCGTTTAAACTTGCCTGGAAAAGTCTGTCTCAAGGAAACTCAAGCAAGAATGAAGCTGGCAGGGGGGGTCGTGAGATTCCCTACTCAGGGTCTGCTTCCAGATGTGTGCATCTTACTTCCTAGAAGGCTGACCTCTGTCTGCAAACCCCTGCATTTCATCCACCAAAATGGCATCCAACAACGCAGGCTTTCGTCCAAGCTCAAAGGAGGTGATTGCTGCCCGGGTGCTGCACCACTCGGATGAACCTTCTGGAAAGGACTCCCTGCCCAGTTGGAGGACTGTGTGTGTGTGACACTTGCAGCTGCAGGCTCCTTCGGGGTCCACCTCAGCTTGCAGCCATAGTCACGCTCCTCTTCTCGTGGCTCCCAACCAGTGACCTAGCAAGGCCTCCAAGGGCCTGGCCATTCCCAGTCATTCCAGGGCTCCTCAGGGCACTTTGCTGGGTCTGCGCCAATGCCCAGTGATGCCCCCTGCCCATCCTGCTCCTTCCCCTTCTCTTTGCGGCGGTTACCCCCAACGCAACTCTTCATTCCTACTCCCATCTTACTCCATCTCAGCACCAGCTCCCAGACAACCCAGCCAGCTCGGGGGCTGTTATCAAGCCCTGCGCGCAGACTGGATCGTAAAGAGTTTCGGGCTAAAGAGAACAAACAGTCACATTTTGTTGACCCTCTAGGCGAAGGGAATTGCAGGAGGGAAAATGGGAATTGGGACTGTGAACTGGCACATGTTTAGAAGACAGAAATTAGGAGGTCATAAAATGGAAAGGCTGTGAATATTACAGGAGCATTCACAGATGCTGTAAACCCTCCTCCGAGCTTCCTGATAATTTAATCAGCAGTGGTTTCCCTTTTACAGACGCTGTGTGCTGTGCCCAGACTTGTGCTTCTAAGGGCTCAATGATAAAGTATATGTCATCCACAGCTCAAGCTCTGTGGTGCTGGGGGCCTCTCCTGGATCCTTGTAAGACCTCTGAGAGATCAGGACACCTGCGTGGCTCGGGCGGTGGGGGCGGGGGGGCATCAGCAAAACATCACCAGAGAAAGGAAATACATTGCCAGATCTCTTATGATTGGGCATTACCATACATTGTTGCAGACTTTTAATCATTTATGAGTTATGATGTTACAGTTTTCCTTTTATGTCTCAGAGCCCATATCTCTTTTATCCAGGCTGTAATGATTTTATCTGGCAGTGTAGTAAGGGGCTGCTTAGAAAACAGGGAGTCACTGGTATTTACCCCACAGCACACAGTGGCCCCTTCGCAAGTCTGGCAGGGATTTCTCTGCTGCTGCTGCTGCTGCTAAGTCGCTTCAGTTGTGTCCGACTCTGTGCGACCCCATAGACGGCAGCCCACCAGGCTCCCCCGTCCCTGGGATTCTCCAGGCAAGAACACTGGAGTGGGTTGCCATTTCCTTCTCCAATGCATGAAAGTGAAAAGTGAAAGTGAAGTTGCTTAGTCGTGTCCGACTAGTAGCGACCCCATGGACTGCAGCCCACCAGGCTCCTCTGTCCATGCAATTTTCTAGGCAAGAGTACTGGAGTGGCTTGCCATTGCCTTTTCCGGGGATTTCTCTGGCTCTTTCTAAAGGCCACTTTTCTGTGAGTGAATGTAGAGGGGCTTCCCACAGACAGCAAGGCCTCAGGCAGCTCCTGTGGACCTAAAGGCCAGAAACTTTCTCCTATGAGCTTCACATCCTTGGTACTTCAGCAAGGCTGCAGGGTGGATTCTGCGGGCACTGACTCTTCTGAGTCAGAACTTCCAGGTCCTTGATCTGACCTTATAGCTTGGCAGGGCCCCTGGGAACAGTCTGCACTTAGCCTGGAGAAGTTGAAAGTAGAGGCCTCTTAGGGACGTGACAAGAGGTTGAAAGCAGGAAAACAAGCCTGGCCCCTGCAGTGAGAGAGAGCCAGGCAGGCCTGGGCAGAGCGTGGGCTGTTCGTCATTTTTTTAAAAATATTTGTGAACAACTTTAAAAATGCATTTTACTGAAGCGCAGTTGATTTACAATGTTGTGCTACTTTCTGCCATACAGCACAGTGGTTCAGTTATACATTTATATACAAACATATATATGGGGCTTCCCAGGTGGCGCTAGTGGTAAAGAACCCACCTGCCGATGCAGGAGACATGAGAGACCCAGGTCCGATCCCTGGGCCGGGAAGATCCCCTGGAGGGGGGCACGGCAACCCCCTCCAGTATCCTTGCCTGGAGAACCCCATGGGCAGAGGAGCCTGGCGGGCTACAGTTCACAAGGTCGCACAGAGCTGGACACGACTGAAGCGACAGCACACACACACACACGTATAATACACTCTTTCACATTTTTTCCACTGTGGTTCATCACAGGATGTGGAACATAGCTCCCTGTGCCCTACAGCAGGACCTTCTTGTTCAGCGCCGGGTTTTCACAGGAGGACCGCAGCTCTACTGGGGCTGCCCGTTTCCAGCTTCCTGTCTGTGGTGTCGCTCCTTTATGCTTCCCCATCCCCTCTCTACCCTGGGGTGTGGCACCAACTGGGTTCCCCTCCTGAGAGCTCTGGTTGGGTTTGGTCAGTAAAGAGCTGGGTGGGGGAGGCTGGGGGTGGGGGAGTTCAGGCATCGTCCTCTTGGCCTCTCCCCCTCCCCAGAGAGGTCACTGTGCACCCCGGGAGGGCTGTCTCTGTCTGTCAATCAAAAGTCTCTGCCCTCTCAAGGCAGCTGAGTCTTCACCCTGGCTGTTCAAAGCATGTCCACTCTGGGGGGTCCTGGTGACACGTGGAATCGGGGTGCTCACCGTACCCTCTGACTTGGAACAGGCATCTCAACAGGCTCCCAGGGAGCCCCCAGCCTAGCTGCCTCCTGCTCTGCCTTCTCTCAGCCCACTTCAGTCTCCACACTTCTGTAAATAGACCATCTGCCACTAAGCCTTCCTCAATTTACCCCATTGGGAGTCTGTGGGTATTCTCATCTCCCCCACCTCCATCTCTGTCTCCAGCCCCTTTCTGACTAACCAGGTTCCCATCATAGTGTGTGATTCATTCAATTATTTCATACAGCTGGGGATACGCTGACCTTGAGGTGACAGAGGAGGGTTGGGATCTGACAAGCCCAGAAAGAAAGGAAGCCTCAGACCCAGGGTGCCCAGAGGACAGGCTTGAGCCTGTGAAGGAGAGAGACCCCAGAGGGACCGGTGTCAAGAGAAACGTCCTGAGGATGAGGGAACTACAGCGAGACAGAAATGCACTCGGGAGTGTGAATGGAGGGTAGAACAATGGTAAAGGCTTTAAATCTCAAGGTGTCGAGTTGTTGGAAGTTGGCTCTCAGAGGCTGAGAAGACACCCACCCATTTAGATGGGGGCTGAGCAAAGACTCCAGCATCCATGCTCCTTTGACTCTTCAACGTTGACCCCAGGCACCCCTGCCTGAGGCTCTGCTTCCCCTGTCTTCATCCTCAGCTCCCACGTTTGGTGACCTCACATAGCATCTTCCTTCCAGAAAGTAACTTTCATCCTGCTTTTGACCCCAGACCCCTGCCTGGCACCCTGACCCCAGTGCCCCCAGCACCTCCCAGCCCCCTTGGCGCCCTGCTCCAGGCCTCCCAGGTCACAGTGAGAAGGAGCTGGATCTCTTCCCAGTGAAAAATGAAGCACCAGACGGCATCTTTCTCTACTTAAGCCTAAACCAAATTAATTTGGAGAATGGTATTTGCAGTCTAACTCCTAATGACTGTACACAAATGGATTTTGTCCCAGTTTCTGATGAAATATTCTACTCTCGTATATATTTGTCTATGAGAAGTATTTGTCTCTTGTATAAAAGAGGCAAACGAATGAGTGCGAGAGTGATGGATGCAGAGATGTAAACTAGGTAAGTGCTTTCTGCCTGGTCCAAGCCCACTTTAAATTGGAAGCACCTGATAGATATTTCTGTGCCGTCTCATTTGCAGCATGAAGTAATTCAAATAGATGGTCTTGCCCTCCCTGACTTGCTGAGGTCTTCTGATTTTATAAGGCAAGAACGGGATGAGACAGCTCCTACCTGGAGGAGGCTTCTTCGTGTGAAAGGAAACATGTCACAGGCCTCAGAAGGTGGATCCTTAGACACATGGGCACTCCCTCCTGTGGCCGGAGTCTAGGTTATTCCCAGGAGACCCATCAGCAATGCCAGCCTGTCCACCAGCATCCAGGGGACGCTGAAACTCCTTTAAACTTACCCAGCTGCCCAGTGAGGTCTGGGGCCTGGCCTCCTAGCCTTGGTCATGATCCGTTATTTTGTTTTGAGCCTACTTCTCATCATAAAAGCAGAACAAAATCATTTGTGGAAATTTTCAATATATGCAAAAGGGAAAAAAGAAAAAGAAAGGAAATTATATAAAACATCCAGCACCCAGAGCCAATTCTTGGCATCCTTCTATGTTTCCCACCAGTTTGTACCACACGAAAAAGTTTTAAGTTCAGTGGTGATCATGCTGTGTATACCGTTCCACTGTGTCTACAGTTTCCAGTTTTGTCCCATCACATTAGAACACGAACATTTAGAGCAAATGATGGAGCAGATGTCTGTGCCCATGAACATAGTGCCACTCAGTGCCAGGGACAGGCTGCCAAGTTGGAGCAGGACTGTGGTCAGTGCCTTTCAGTTCAGTTCAGTTCAGTCGCTCAGTCGTGTCCGACTCTCCGCGACCCCATGAATCACAGCACGCCAGGCCTCCCTGTCCATCACCAACTCCCGGAGTTCACTCAAACCCATGTCCACAGAGTCGGTGGTGCCATCCAGCCATCTCATTCTCCGTCGTCCCCTTCTCCTCCCGCCCCCAACCTTTCCCAGCATCAGAGTCTTTTCCAGTGAGTCAACTCGTCGCATGAGGTGGTCAAAGTATTGCAGTTTCAGCTTTAGCATCAGTCCCTCCAATGAACATCCAGGATTGATCTCCTTTAGAATGGACTGGTCGGATCTCCTTGCAGTCCAAGGGACTCTCAAGAGTCTTCTCCAACACCACAGTTCAAAAGCATCGATTCTTCGGCGATCAGTTTTCTTCACAGTCCAACTCTCACATCCATACATGACCACGGGAAAAACCATAGCCTTGACTATATGGACCTTGGTTGGCAAAGTAATGTCTCTGCTTTTTAATATACTATCAAGGTTGGTCATAACTTTCCTTGCAAGGAATAAGCATCTTTTAATTTCATGGCTGCAATCAGCATCTGCAGTGATTTTGGAGCCCCAAAAAATAAAGTCTGACACTGTTTCCACTGTTTTTCCATCTATTTGCCATGAAGTGATGGGACCAGATGCCATGATCTTTGCTTTCTGAATGTTGAGCTTCAAAGCCAACCTTTTCACTCTCCTTTCACTTTCATTAAGAGGCTCTTTAGTTCCTCTTCACTTTCTGCCATAAGGGTAGTGTCATCTGCATATCTGAGGTTATTGATATTTCTCCCGGCAATCTTGATTCCAGCTTCTGCTTCTTCCAGCCCAGCATTCCTCATGATGTACTCTGCATATAAGTTAAATAAGCAAGGTGACAATATACAGCCTTGACGTACTCCTTTTCCTATAGAAAACGATAAAAGATTTGCTAGACTAGGGAAAAGGAATGAGAAAAAGGTATATTTTGTAGCAAAGTACTTGATAATCTCTCAGCGTGTCCTTTTCTACAGAATCATAGAAATGAAGGCTGGGTTTGGATCTGGAGACCAGCCATGGCTCTGGGGGGTGGAATGCTGATCTCGCTTCCTACCCGCAGCTGGGCTGTGTCCACCGCTGGCCCCAGGACCTGGCCCAGCCCACAAGACAGGTGCGGGCAATTTGAAACCCCCGAGTTACACCAGGCTGCCTGACTCGGGCCCCACCTGTGCCTGGTCTATTTCCGTTCCTCCCAGGACTCCCACGCTGGTTGACCTCCGTGTCCCTCTCTGCACAGACACCCCATTCTGATTCTATTCCATTCTGCCCTTGAGATGTGGCAGGGTCTGCTGTGACCTGAAGGCTGCTTTATATATTAGAGGAGAAAAAAGAAGTAAAGAGCTGTTCTCAGAGGAGCCGCCTCAGCGTTGTTGGTCCTTGACAAGCTGGGTGACTCTGTCCCATGGCCAGATTAGATGTCTCCAAAGCCACCGATCTCACTCTGTTTCTGGCACTTCTTTGATGTTCCTGAGAAAGCAGATGACTTCATCAGAAGGAGCTGACTCATCCTGTGGTTTTGGCACTGTCCCCAGACTCGGGGTACTTCTGCATCCCGAGGAGCAAAGCACCTGCAGCCAGGTCGCATGTGGTCCAGGATGCTCAGAGCATGTGTCTCTGACAGGCGCCAACAGGACCAGCCTGTGATCTGCAACTCAGCCTTACGTCGCGGGATGGGGGGATGCTGTGGAGAGGCGAGCGTCTCCCCCATCAAAGCAGGCTTCCTGAAGACGCCAGCCATGGGGATCCAGGAGGGGGAGAATCAGAAGGACTCTGGGTGATAGAGGCAAAGCAGGTGGTGGGTGAAGCCTCCTCTGGCCCCAGGGAGAAGGCGGGAGCTTGTCCAAGCAAACAGGGTGGATGGTTGGGTGGAGAGAGGGTTTCAGAGGAGCTTCACACCCCGGGAAGGATGGAATCCAAGGACAAAGGAGAGGTGGGGAAGCTGAGAGCTGCTCTTCCCTTATCTGCTCCCACGTGTGCTCAGTTGTCTGACGTTTTGTGACTCCATGGACTGTAGCCCGCCAGGTTCCTCTGTCCATGGAATTCTCCAGGCAAGGATACTGGAGTGGGTTGCTGTTTCCTTCTCCAGGGGATCTTCTTGGTTCAGGAATTCAACCCGTGTCTCTTGCATCTCGTGCATCGGAAGGTGGTTCTTTACCACTCTTTCCTTCCTGGAAAGGCCCCTTGTCTGCCAAGTTACCCACAAACAAGGAGACAAGAAGGGAGGTATCCGGTGGAGGGGTCAGAGTTAAGCTCCTGGAAGTCTTCCTAGAGTCTCGGTGCATCCTGTCCATGTGTGGTTTGGAAGGAATGACGGAAGCACCGTTCCGAGGAGGACGTGAGGTCTGAGCAGGTCCACCTACCCACCTGGAGCCCACTTGCTGGCACTGCGAACCCTTCTGACACCTCCCACGGCTCTTGTGGCCTGTCCGGCCTTTGCCCGTGTGGTTGCAGTGAAGGATTCATCTAGAAGACGTTCCCCGAACCTTCACGAGGGCATCAGGGAGCTTCAGAAAACAGCAGGCTGGCCCCCAGGGCCTGAGGACTCTGCTTCATCCCCACCAATGTCCTCTGGCCCCAAATTTCCCACAGAACATCCATATTTCTAAAATTCAGCCTTCCACAAATCTTAATTACCACCAAGCATTCCAAACTGATTATGCCTCAGACTTGGGGGAAAAAAAGCGAAAGAATCCAGTAAATATGTTTGTCTCATGTCTCAGCTTAAACTATTAAAAGTCAGTCTCTTCAGCTTCTTTTGCAATTGTGCTCTGGTCTAAGAATTCTGACTGAAGTAATGATTGCTGTGACTCATTGGCTTCTTCGAAAAATTCATCAAAAATCTGCTTTGCCTAAATGTTGTAACTTGAACCAGTTGTTTCATTAAATTTAATTTCTCTAGGTGGGGAGCGGGGGCGCATAGTCATTTGATGATTGATCACATGAAATGGTTGAAAAGTTTCTCTCCTTGCTCCTCAGTCTTTCTTTCTCATTTGAGGATCGGATCCACACGAGCATTTCCCAGGAGGCGGGTCTGTGCCTGTGTATACAGAGATGCTCCCACGGGCCTGAGCGGGCTGGGTCCACAGCAAGAACCACACTGCTCGGGGCTTCACCTCTTAGGTGGGGAGGCCAAGCATCCCTCCGGACAAACAGCTCAGAGGAGGGCATAGAGAAAGCTCTGTCCTCCCCGCTAGGACCTCAGAAGAGGATCGGCGGGTGGAAACAGGGAGCCGGGCAGCCTGCACGCCGCCCCGCCTCTGCTTGCTCCTGCAGTTTCTCCGCAAACGCGCTCAGCTGATTCCGAGCGGGTCGGCATCCTCTGCCTCTCCTCTGAGATGCCCCAGCTTCTACAGCCTCAGCTCCTGTCTCCCCCCAGCCTGGTCCTGGTTCACATCTGGTCAAAGACAACCCCACGTGATGACTTTCTGGGAAATATCAGATAAACAAGCCCAGGCAGGGACGCGTTCCGTATCTGGCTAAGGAGAGCGGGTGAAAGCTCTCCATCCCCATCAGGGTGAGGTGCCAGGGGAGGGCAGGGCACAGCGGAGTGGCAGCAGATGTTAGCGGAGGCGCCTCGGGGTGTGGGGCGCTTGGACCGGGAGGATGGCTGAAGGCGGCCGCTGGCACTTCTCTCACCCCAGCTCTTGTCATTTCTCCGGGAACAGCGCTCCTGGCTTTTCCATAAATGCCCATGAGCAGGAGGACACGGACGCTTACCGGCCTATGCACAGGTCTCTCCTGACACTCTGCCGGTGCCTTGGAGTCTACGTGGGGTGGGAGAACCTCACATCCTGAACAAGAAGGGCAGAGCACCCCCACTCGCAAACTGTGGGCTCCTTTCCCTCACCTCCCCACCCCACCCCTGGCACCGCCCTCCGACTAGGCTCCTCTGCGCCTGCAAGATGTCTTACATCTTGGCTTCCACCTCGAACCCCCTGCCCCATCCCAAGGTCTCCCCATGGTTCTGGATTCCTTCTACTAAGCTCAGTCCCAAACAAGCAGCCAAACCCACCGCTAGGGACCAGACCTGGCCTCTGAGCCTCCTTTGGACTTCTTTGGAATCATGACCCCATCCCAAGTGCTGCCCAGAGAACCCCAGGCCAGGTCCTTCCCTTGGCCATGGCCATCAGTCAGAACCATCTCGAGAAGCACAGACCTTGTGAGTGGACACTGGGTACCAAGTGATCCCTCGCCTCCACGCCCCAGATGCAAACTCCCTCCTGCCAGGCCAGCTTGACATGCCCACCCTACCTTGAGGCTGCTTGCTCAAGCCACCAACAAGGTGCCACTTGAAACGCCCAGGCTAAAAGGGGTATGGATTCCCCCCCTGCACCCAAAGTTGGCACTTTGGTACAGCTAGCCCATACTGTGCATACGCACCAAAGGGAATAAAAGTAACCCGCGGAAGTTATCGCCTCTGATTCATGATCACTGGGAAAATTAACCAGTCTTCACTAGCTGACTGCACCAGGAGCCAGGGAACACCCGAGCCCAGACAAAAGGGTTTGGAGTCATGGCTAGCATGGGAAATAAGGACAGGTGTACTGCACATGGGGTTCCTTTCAGAAGTTACCTGTGCAGACATCACAGTCTGCATCAACTTATTTTTTAAAGTTTCCTCCTGTACCTACTAATAACACGGGATTTAATACTTCTTTTAGAAGTTGTTATTTACAGCTAGACCTCTGCTGTGATGTTTATACCAGTAAATCTCTCTGGCTCCTCACAGACGTTGCCAAATCTCTCCACCCCCAAATAATCCAAACCCAAAAGCTGCATCAGAAATTAATAACCATGATCATAAATCAAAGTGAAGGTTTTATCCTTTCATTTTGCATACGACATCCTGACTAAATGAGTACCCCCATGCACATAGGACTTATCATAAAGGGGAAAAAACCTTCCTTAATCAAAGGCATATTTCATCTCTGAAAAATTCATCAGAATGCATTACTGAGTGACTGTACGTCTTAAAAATTGCTTGTGAGCACATCTGGAAACTCATGAGTTCCCCCCCCCATCATTATATTCAGGAATACAAGCAGTTTCGATTTGCATGCATAAAGCAGTTTCTTCATCTCTTATCTTCTGTGCCATGTGAATGACTTTCTGTGATCTATGGTCTCAGTTACCAGAATATGGATTAAGAGTGACTGCATTATGCAGATGGTGGCCATGATCAAGAAGCTGCAGGAAATATAACAGTGACGGAACATGCTCTGCTGTTTCTACAACGCTGATCTCTTCCTCAGAGCCCTGCCTGCTGCCTGGAGTCGGAGATCGCAGGAGTACCTGGACCCAGGCTTTTCTGGGCTTTGATCAGAAGTGATGCTGACAAGTCGCCCTGCTGGCACAGTCTTGCACTCAGGGCCAGTCACTGAGATGCCACCTTCTGACTCCTGTAGCCCATCAGGCTGACTCATCCCCCCTGCTCTGCTCAGGGACTCTTCCTCCTGTCTCTAAACGACATATCTGCCTGCTTTTGCCATGTCCTTCCAGGTAGATGTTAAGTGCATCCATTTCTTATCTTTTGGCTGAAATGGGGGACCAATGTCTCTAGGAAGGGCTTTCATCATTATAATCATGCATTCTACCTGTTCATAGCATCCAAGTTAGTGACCAGAAAAATGGTGAAATATGCAGAAAAGCACTTTGTGTGCATTGATGTCAGGCATGTGGAAGCTCATATTTATCACCACTGTTTTCCAAAAGCAGGGTGCTGGTGTGCATGATGGCTGTCAGAAGTAGGCAACATCCATGCCTCCTGGGTGGGAGGCACCGGGGAACTCTAAAGATGAAGATACTTCAGTTCATCCCATGACACCAGTTGACATAGCTTGGAGAAATCCCAAGACTCAGTTTCCTCAACTCTAAAATAGAAACTACAATATCGCTTAGAGTATTCATTTCCTAAGATTACTGTAACAAAGTTCCACAAACCAGGGAGCTTAGAACCACAGAAAGTTATTATCCCACAGCTCTGGAGGCTGAAGTCCAAAATCCAGGTACCCATGGGGCTGGGTTCCCTCTGAAATCTAAAGGAAAGATCCTTTTTGGCTTCTTCCAGCTTTTGGTACCTGCAGACTTTCCTTGGCTTGTGGCAGCATCATTCCGGTCCTCCCGTTCATCGTAGCATCCTCCCTGTGGCTCTCCACATGATCCTGCCTCTGTATGAGTCTGTCTCTGTGTCCAGATATGTCCTTTTCACAAGGACTTCAGTCTTATAAGCCACCCTGGATCAGGGCTCACCATTTGAACTTGGCTACCTATATGAAGACCCTATTTCCAAATTAAGTCATATTTGGAGGTGTAGGGGTTAGGTCTCCGAGGTGCCCTTTGCAGGGGACAGAATTCAGCCCATAACCCGATAAGCTGTTGTGAGACACAGGCAGCGATAACTCTGTTTCACAGGTTAATGACAATCAGTGTCATGCCTCCCTCTTCATCCCAGCCCCCGGGGACAGGCATGCTGGGCATAGCATACAGTGCAGTCTAAGTTAATTGAGGGGACTTGCTTAGGGTGCAAACTCTGCAGTGAGTAGGACATTATGAAAATGAGCTGCAGGCATTACAGTGGGTCCCTGGACAAGACATGCAAATTGCCTGTGATATGCTTCTGGATAATCCTGGCAGCTCAGGAAGCTGCCGCAAACAAGGCATAATGGAGTCACATGAGCTTCTAAACTTGGCACAAAACCTGTTCTCTTCCAAAATCACGGGCAACTATTCCCTCTGAAAAGATGGAGATGGTACATTGTTTTTCAAGGAAATATGAAAGGGAGAAGAAAGAATTAAATGTAACTTAAAAATTCTATTGGTATAAATGTCAAACCCGTAATGAGTGCTTTGAGCAAAGATTGGCTGCAAAGCACCTTTGTCACAGAGGAAACAAGCTGAAGCATCTGGGCCGAGGGTCAAGATTGCAGGGTTTCAGCGTGGTTCTGGCGGTTCTATCTCAGCCTGCCTACACTCAGAACACTGGTACAGAATTGTCAATAAACAATACGACGTCTGTAGCCCTCAGGGACCTGTATCCAGGCTTTGATTGAGGACCCAGCCAGGCTGCAGGGTAAGTAGTGTGCACGCCCAGTGGATTCCAGGATGTATTCGTGCCTTTGTTCTTGTTCAGTTGCTTAGTCATGTCCAGCTCTCTGTAGCCTCGTGGACTGTAGCTTCCCTGTCCTTCACTATCTCTCCGTCTTTCCTCAAACTCATGCCCATTGAGTCGGTGACGCCATCCAACCGTCTCATCCTCTGTCGTCCCCTTCTCCTCCTGCCTTCAATCTTTCCCAGCATCAGGGTCTTTTCCAGTGAGTCAGCTCTTTGCATCAGGTGGCCAAAGGATTGGAGCTTCAGCTTCAGCACCAGTCCTTCCAATGAATATTCAGGGTTGATTTTCTGATCTGTATTAGACATGGTTGCATGAATCTGGGCAAATCAATCTATAATTTCACATGGTATAAAACAAGACCTTATAATTAAAGTGGCTTTGGGCAGCGCTGACTGCCCACTCTCCTGCCTGGGAAAGCTTCAGACAAGCTCCTCTTACATGGGTCTCACAGCTGTACTGTCATGAGTTGGGAGTGAGTGGGGAACCCAGTCCTGCCGGTAACTATTGCCAGAGATTGGAGCGTGATATCAACTTGTCTTAACTCCAATCTTCATTCTAGCAGAACTTCTCCAAAAAATGTCATGGTAGAGGGCAATGGAAGGGTACATTTGGCAATGATTTCCTCTTGCTGGCTTCACTGAGAAATCATACAGCATCAAAATGGTGTTATGGGAAAAAAACTGAGGTTTTTTCCCCTCTTTGACCATGATGAGAATCCTACCACAAAAAAATTCCCAGCTAAAATAATTACTCCAGTGTTCTGTATGGAACAAAACTTTGGGAAACTCACTCATTCTTAACGTTTTCCTAATCTCCCCTCCCTTCTGTTTCCTTCCACAGGAAAATTTTGGTTTAAAGTCTCAGTTCCCCAAAACAGACATGCAACATGCCCATCTGATAACCTCTCTGAGATACCTGAGTCGGACCTCAACCAATAACACCAAAGGTTTGCTGCACTTTCAAAGACAATTATCCACAGCAACTCTTATCCACATTCCTGTGGAGAAAGGGCAGAGTCCATCTAGGTTTCCATGGATTCAAGAATTTTCTGCATGAAGTGTATCTTTTATCATCTTGTTCCTTTCCCAGCCATCGATTTGTACCATCAGACTCTCTGCATATGTACAGTGGTGTCAGAAGAAAGAGCCTTGAGCTCTTGAGGACGTTGTACTTCAAATCACTTAAGAAACCTGATATAAGAAATGGCAGTGCACACACAGGCACAGTCACACACACACGTACACACCAGGAGACATTTTGCCTCCCTAAGGGACTCATTTGTTTTCTTTTCAAGAACACTGAGATCTGATAACTGATTCATGTTTGTGTTTTTGCTTTGGCTATCAGGACCATCAGATCCAAATTTGTACCTTCTTTGATCAGGCTAACACCTTTGGGTCTATATCATTTTTCTGCCACCTTGATTCTCCCCAAATGTGATGTCCCCAGTCCTAGCGCATAATTTTGTATTCATTTTCCCCTGATTCACAAACCCATTTTGCGAACATCACCTAAAATCATTTTGGGGGAAAGGTAGGTAAGTAAATAAGTCAATCATTGACACATTGGTGAAAAATGAGCTCACAGAGTTAGTATATCTTTAACCCAAGTTGCAGCTCCATTGACAAAACATATGTTTCCATGTGTGAACTTAGGAAATTGGGCATTGAGTCCAATGGTGGTGGTTCTTCTGAAGCCAAAATTAGAACAAAATAAGGACTTCCTTGGTGGCTCAGATGGCAAAGAATCTGACTGCAATACAGGAGACCGTGGGTTCAATCTGTGTCAGGAAGAACCCATGGAAAAGGGAATGGCTACCCACTCCAGTATTCTTGCCTGGAGAGTTCCATTGACAGACATGCCTGGTGGGCTACAGTTCATGGGATCAAGAAAGAGTCAGACAAAAGCTAAGGAAGCCCGATCTCCTCCGGACAAGAACCCTTGCCCCTCCAGGTCCTGTTGCCTCGTTCTCCCAGTCCCTCCTGCCTCTGCACCCTCCCTCTCTCTGGGCTCTTCACTCGTGGCATCTAAACGTGCTCAGTTTTCAACAGAGGGAAAAATGAGGATGAGCCGTGTCCTTGACCCTCTCTATTCCCCTGTTTGGAGGGTGGGCGCTATTCCGTGGATGGGCATCCGAGATTGTCAAGGTCACTCAGAGCTGGACTGAGCCCTCCTGGTTCCACAGGAGAGCTTGTGTGGGTCCCTGTCTGCTGATGCTCAGATTGGCACACGATGAATGGAGCTTCAAAGGTTGGAGAACTGTGATCAATAGAGGGCTGGATTCTATCTGTACTGCTTGGCTCTAGAGGTCAGGGAATGGATTTTACAGGGCATCTCATGTCTTAGGGGTGGTAGAGACCTCAGATGTGATCTAGACCGGCCCTGCCCACCCGGGCTCCCCTCCAGCAGCCAGTCCCAGCATCTGCCCATCCCCCCAGACACTGGGGTGAGCACCTTCACCTCACCGTCCCCTGGCCGGGGCTGTGCCCACGAGGGCTCCCAGGCCCGTGGGAAGGACGGGCTGGCTATGAAGAGGACAGAGCCTCAGCTTAAGGGCACTGAGAGGAGGCTAGCTGTGTGTCCCCGTGGGGATTTGCTGTGTGCATTTTGCAGAGTGATGTATGTGGACCACTACTGGTTAAGCCCACCATCTCTTTTCCATCCAGCTTCCTCTCATCCTCCTGCAGCTGGTGGAGGAGGGGCCAGGGGAATTTGAGGATCCATATCAGGGCACATTGAGCTGGGAAACTGATTAGTTCCAGGTCTTGGGATCGCTGTCTGTGGTTTGTGTCCACTTCCATGTACAGTTATGCTGTTGGTCACTGTCCACGTTTGGGTGTAGCTTCTGTGAATCCCCCTTTCACCTTCTAGCCGCACATGGAGCATGCTCACATCTGGACTGGGACAAACTGATTACCAGTGTCACTAACACAGAGAATCCTGAGGGCTAGAAATGCAGAAATGCCCTGAGATTGAATAGGAAAGAATTTCAACAACTACTTTTCCAAGCTCAACAATTCTACAGTTTACCTGAGCTTCCAGCATTCGTCCCCTTACATACCCTCAACAACAACAGGTTGCAGAGCTGAAAGACATGTACCAAGACCATCAAAATATAAAACTAATTTTGACCAACACTGCCAAAGGCAGGACGGAATTGACTGCTAGTCTCTCTGTAAAAAGTAATAATTCAGAATTATTTTTGAATACAGAAGTGATCATAGAATATGCAGCCAAACAGAAGGGGACTGTATGATAGAGTGAGGGTAGGCAGTTAATAAAATATATTAACTGTAATTCCAAGAGTCATAAAGCAAGTTGCTTTCTTGGATTTTGTAACCTATGTGTTATATATCAGCTTTTTAAAATTTGTTTGTCGTGATTTCTTTTCAAGTGTAAATGAATACCCACTTACTTCACTTGTAACCATGCTTTCTCTTTCTTGCAGAGAACCATGAGGGTTTAACAGACACGAAGCTCACATACTCCCCTGACATCAGGGCGTGGGGTCAGGACTCACTCCAACAGCCCAAGCCCAGCATCCTTGAGGAACCACCTGGGGTTGGGGCCATCCAGATGCCCCCCTTCAGCTCGGGCTTCCCTGCCTTTTCCTATGACTGTTCAGCCTGCAGCCAGTGCTCTCCCTGGGATGAGGTGCTGCTCTGAGGCTCACCTTCTGTAGCAGGCTCTGACACCAGCCTGTCACTTGCTAAGTCCCTGTCCCCAGGAGTGGGTTGTTCGGTCACTCAGTTGTGTCCAGCTGTTTGCAATCCCATGGACTGCAGAACTCCAGGCTTCCCTGTCCTCCACTGTCTCCCAGAGTTTGCTCAAATTCATGTCCATTGAGTCGGTGATGCCATCCAACCATCTCTGCCACCCTCTTCTGCTTTTGCCCTCAATCTTTCCCAGCATCAGGGGCTTTTCCAGTGAATTGGCTGTTCGCACCAGGTGGTCAAAAGTTTGGAGTTTCAGTCTCAGCATCAGTGCTTCCAGTGATTAATCAGGGTAGACTTCCTTTAGGATGGACTGGTTGGATCTCCTTGCAGTCCAAAGGAGTCTCAAGAGTCTTCTCCAGCGCCACAGTTCAAAAGCATCATTTCTTCAGCGCTCAGCCTTCGTTATGGTCCAGCCCTCACATCCGTAGATGACACTGGGAAAACCACGGTTGTTGTTCAGCTGCCAACTCATGGCCAACTCTTTGAGATCTCATGAACTGCAGCATGACAGGCTTCGCTGTCCTTCACCATCTCCTGGAGCTCGCTCAAACTCATGTCCATAGAGTAGGTGATGCCATCCTACCACCTCATCCTCTGTTGTCCCCTTCTCCTGCCTTCAGTCTTCCCCAGCATCAGGGTCTTTTCCAATGAGTTGGCTCTTCACATCAGGTGGCCAAAGTATTGGCAGCATCAGACCTCCCAGTGAATATTCAGGGGAGGTTTCCTTTAGGATTGACTGGTTTGATCTTGCAGTCCAAGGGACTCTCAAGGGAGCTTCAGGGCTGGGAGATCTTCCTAAAACCAGGCAGACTTTTCCTGGGTCAGGATGAGCACTCCCAGGGGGAGGCTGCTATGACATCTGCAGTGAGCCTCCAGCGGCTGAGTCCCCTCCCCCTTAGTTGGGACCCCCTTGAATATGAAAGAAACTTAGCTGTCCTCCCCACCCCTCCACTTCCCCCACTCTAGCACCAGAATTTGTTTCCTTAGGAAAATGGGAAAATCAGGGCTCCTGTTTTCCTGGATTATAGTGCATAATTTAATCCACGTGGAGCTTTGGGCACAGTGCCCAGGGATGCCATGAGCATTCAAGACAGTTACTGGGAGCTGTGGTTGCCCTTGTCACTGTTTTCATTAATAAGAAATATTAACATTATTAATAATAATGCCCAGTGTGCCATCAGTGTCATCTAAATTATGGATGGAAATATTTCACTGTAGAGTATAAATAATAGAGCCCTTTGGAAAGCTGGGGCTACCCACTAATCTGAGAGCCATCAGCCCTATTTTGGAGTACCCATTAATCCCGTCCGCATCCAGGGTGATGCCCCAGCTTACAAATCCAGAGAAGATCATGAGAAATTTTCCCCAAAATGTTGTTTCGATTCAAATATATTATGTCTACAGAAGGCTTCAGCTGTGTGAGCCCGAGTTCCCTGTCAAAACAAGGAAATGAAACTAATCTTGCCTGATCGGCCCTTATTGAACTCCCCCTGGCTTCAAACAACCATCTTCCCTCTCCAGAGGCTAATAAACCATCTACTTGAAAGTCATTTCTAAATTCTTGCCATTTATCCAGCTCACAAGTCTGAGGTTGAAGGAGAAGTTCCATCTTCCTCCTTTTATAGAAAGTGTTACTTATGCCAGAGTTTTCACATGGACCACAGGCTTAACAGAAGCAATGAGCCCATGGGTATGAGTGGCTAAAACTGGGCCAGCACTATCTCTCCAACCTAATTATTTGCTTATTTTCCAGTTTTGCTTATTTTCAAAGGAGAATTCTGTCTCCATCTTAAAATGCTAGAAGAGAGAGGGGCATGCATTTTCATCAGAGAGATGATATTTTTAAAATTTTTCTTGGACTTGGTTTTCTAAAAGACTTGGGGCTTATATTTGAATCTATCTGCTCCTGGTACCCTGAGAATATGCAGCACCTGCCAAATAGGAAAAGGTCATCCTCAGGTTCTGAGCTTCATCCCTGCTGTCCAGGATTTGATGAGCTGGAGCCACTGTGCTTCTCTGATTGCTACCAAGGCTGACCCAGGGCAAAGCTGAGCTAGATTCTGGTGGAGTGGAGGCCACAGTGGGAAGGGTTGGTAGGAAAAGTGAAGTCACATGATTTAGATTATGACATCATCCTGGATAACAAGAGGTCACAGCTGTTCAACCAGAGTGATCCATTTGGGATGTACGGTCCTTGACCCAAACCAACCAGCCAACTTGAGTGCCAGCCCTGAGACAGTTGCCAAATTTCCCAAGAAAGAGCCTCTCTACCTGTTGTAAACCTGGAGCTTCCATCCTTGGGAGACCCTATCTGAGAATGAAACCAACACAGCTGAAAGCAGAACCAAGAGATGGAAACCAGCTTCTGACAACGTTGCCTGAATATCTGGAGCGAGTTTCCCCTAAAGCTAGATTCAGCTCCCACTGGGACTTGCAGTTCTATTAAGCCAATGAATTTGTTTTTTCTGAGGCCAACTTGAACTATATTTCTGTCTATTGCAACTAAAAGAATCTTACCCGATTGTTTGCAGAACCAGAGGGCTTACAAAGGGGTTGGACAGGACACAGATCAAAAGAGTTGTGGCAGACACCACTGATATAGCAAATGGCCGTAATTCTTGGTTTTCCAGGCACTTATTTGGGTTACATTTCTCTCCTTCCTTTGAAGTTAGCTGTGGCCATGTGACTTGCTTTGGCAAATGAAATGTGGTCAGAGAAGCTCATTTCACCTCCAGGGAGAAGCTTTAGGAGCAAATGTATTATTTCAACATACCCTTTTCCTGCCTTGCCAGTCATGGAAACATCAAGATGGAGCCTCATCCATCCTCGGTCCATGAGACAGAGAGAAGCCCATGTCCCAGTCAGTCAGTGACGGACATGTAGCCTGAGTGAAGGGGACAAACAAAAGCAAAGATTTTAATCCACTGACACTTTGGGCTCATTTGTTACTGCAGCGCAGTGTTCTGATTCTGACTGATACCAACAACTGGCCCATGGGAGTAGCAGTAAGGGTCCTGGCAAGAACCAGGCATGGTGGGGATCATGGGTGACCAGCCAGTTATTGTCCAGATCTCCCAAGTGAGAGGAGAAACTGGTAGGATTTTGAAGATTGTTCTGACTTTTTAAAAAAAAATGCACAACGTGAAACTTACCTTTTATTTGGGTCAAAATGAGGACTGCAGCCCAGGAAACAGCTTCTCAGACAGCTCTGAGAAACTGCTCTAAAGAGGTAAGGGGAAGATCAGTGTGTATGTGATTTTGGTGAAGGGGTGGGTAGCACATGCAATCAAGCACATATATTTGTATTAGGTTGCTGCTAATCAGGAGGAGCAGACATCACCATGGAAAACTTCAGTGTTTTTCTAGGTACGAGCTGATGCTAGAATTGGGCTCATAAAATCAGCCCCTGAAAATATCTAACTACTTGAAGACCTACTCTGCCAACTTTTTCCCCCAAGTACAAAGTGTCTCATTTCTGCTTTCCTCCCTGAACTCCCTTCAGGGGTTGTTGAAGGTCAACAGCTGCAGCAGCACATGATTTAATCCTTGCAGAGGTAGATGGTGGAGAAGGCACTGGCACCCCACTCCAGTACTCTTGCCTGGAAAATCCCATGGACGGAGGAGCCTGGTGGGCTGCAGTCCATGGGGTCGCTGAAGGCCAGACACGACTGAGCAACTTCACTTTCACTTTTCACTTTTACGCATTGGAGAAGGAAATGGCAACCCACTCCAGTGTTCTTGCCTGGAGAATCCCAGGGACGGGAGAGCCTGGTGGGCCGCCATCCGCACAGAGTTGGACACGACTGAAGCGACTCAGCAGCAGCAGCAGCAGAGGTAGATGGCAAATGCCAATTTGTAGTTGATAACTGGAAGACCCAGAGGACCATTAGACAAGGAATGTCCTGCTGCTGCTGCTGCTAAGTCACTTCAGTCGTGTCCGACTCTGTGTGACCCCATAGATGGAAGCCCACCAGGCTCCCCTGTCCCTGGGATTCTCCAGGCAAGAACACTGGAGTGGGTTGCCATTTCCTTCTCCAATGTGTGAAAGTGGAAAGTGAAAAGTGAAAGTGAAGTCGCTCAGCCGTGTCCGACCCTTAGCGACCCCACGGACTGCAGCCCACCAGGCTCCTCCATCCATGGGATTTTCTAGGCAAGAGTACTGGAGTGGCTTGCCATTGCCTTCTCCGCAAGGAATGTGAACATTGCTTAAATCAAGAGGTAAGGAGACAGTGGGAGCGAAGACTTAGCTGGGTCAGAAGCCAGGAAACGTTGGGTAACACTCGTGAGGAATAGCAGCCAAAGGAGATAAGAGAAATGGAATTTGAGAGAAAGCATGAAGGTGATCACACCCAGAAGATAGGACTGAGCTGGCTAATGAAACTATACTTGCAATTTACCTATCTGGATTGGTTTGTGAGTCAGATTCTCAGCTCACTGACATAGACATTGAACTGGAGCTTCTTGGTAACTCTGAAGAAAGTCTTGAAAAGAGACAGATGGTAATCCCAATGGTGTGGTCATTTGGATCAGACCTTATTCATCTTGTCCCACCGGGTGATTAGATAAGAGAGTTTCAAATGCAATCAAAGCAAAAAATAATGTGTTTTCTTTTGAGTGGGAGATTCTGAAATAGCTTGTTGTTTTAATGATCTGTTGCTATACATACAGCAAATGACCTCAAAACTGTGGTTTAAAACAATAGACATTTATTATGCTATAGTTTCTGTGGGTCAGGAATTTGGAAGTGGACCAGCTGGGTGCTTGTGGCTCAGAGTCTCTCATGAGATTAGGGTCAAGGTGTCAGCTGGGCCTACAGTCATCTAAGGGCCGACTGGGCCTAAGGATCCACTTCCAAGGTGGCTCACTTGGAAGGCTATGGGCAGGAGATCTCAGTTTCTTACCCATGGGCTTCTCCATAGGGCTGTTTGAACATCCTCACGGCATGGCAGTTGGCTTCTGCCAGAGCCAATGAACCACGGGAGAGAGCAAGAAAGAGGTCCCAATGCCTTGCATAACCTAGTCTGGCCTCCCTGGTGGCGTAGTGGTGAAGAATCTGCCTGCCAATGCAGAAGACACAAGAGATACCAGTTCAGTCCCTGGGTTGGAAAGAGTCCCTGGAGAAGGAAATGGCAACCCACTCCAGTATCCTTGCCTGAAGAACTCCATGTACAGAAGAGCCTGGTAGGCTGCAGCCCTGGGGCTGCAAAGAGTCGGACACGACTGAGAGACTTAGCAGAAAGAGAAGCATGTTCTTCCAGTCCCAGGTTGAGAGCCGGACTGCTTGCACCCCGATTGAGACCTAATCTCCCCCACACTCTCTGCCCCGAGTCCTCTGTAATCCCCAGACATGGGCTCTATTTCTTCAGATCAAAGAGAGCCAATAATTTTTGCCAAGCAGTTGCATTTGACACTTAATTACCACATGTTCCTCAAAAAAAAAAAAAAGAATCAGCAATTTTGGGGGCTTTCTCAGTATTGAGAGTTTGGAAAGTGTCCGTTAAGTGAACGTGTCAATGGATGGATGAGGCAGACTTTATCTGAAAAATCTGGGTCTCACTGGCCAACCTTCTCAGTGGAAACTACGGCTCTGACAACATAGACCTCAGGATGACAGAGTCAAAGATTTATTAACAGTACCTGTGGCCAAACAGTCGTAGATATCAAGTACATGGCTTAAGGCACGGGTGATTGCAAAACTTCCCAATATTTTAAAAATTTTATCACTTTTAAAATCCATTACATCAGCTACCAAGGGTGTGTGCATAGTATTTCTGTTCTTTGGGGAACAAAGTATTTCTGTTCTTACTGGCCATGATTTCAACTTCTGGCCACTGGCTTTGGAGAATTGCATGACTCCATTCCTTAGCCAGTAAAGCATATCTGTACCCAGAATCTTAAAGCTGCATTGATTCCAGGAAACAATTGCTTTAGAACTCCTAGAAAATGATGAAATAAATATATAACAGACATGGGAAATACAGGAAATGTTATTGCCCCGTAATCCATAAGCGTTGCTTCTGCATGATGTTTCTATGGCAGCCCATGCACTTCATGATTGTCTTAACACACGAACTAGTAAAGGTGGCATTCCTTACTGAGCACAAGTCTCGTTCGGCTTTCTTACAACTCACACACTTCCAGGACATGTGAGACATATGGCAACTGATCAAGTGGAAAGAAGAGAAGTAAGAAATGCAGTTAAACTACAAAAGCGTTGCATCCTTTCGTCCTTACAGAGCAAATAGCACAGTCACCCTCAATTTAGTCCCCTGTTTTGCTAAACAGACAAAATCGGTCCTTCCGCTCTGCAGAGAGGAGCTCCTGGGTACATCATTTCAAAGCAGGAAAATGAAAGTGTTCGTCACTCAGTTGTGTCCGACTCTTTGTGACCAAGGCCTGTAACCTGCCAAGCTCCTCTGTCTATGGGATCCTCCAGGCAAGAATACTGGACTGTGTAGCCATGATACTGGTCAGGATGATCCCCTGACCAAGGGATCAAATCTGGGTCTCCTGCACTGAAGGCAGATTCTTTACCGGCTGAACCTCCAGGGAAGCCCTTTAAAACTGGAAGGTAGGAAAAAACCTCTGCCAAGCAGATGGCTGGCTGACCACGGTTCTGGCTAGTTGAATCTGCTGGTTAACTCTGGTGTCTTACCTTCCAAACACCCCCACGCTCTTTTCACCCCTGCATTTGCTAAAACACAGCTGAGGTCATCCATCTCACTGGCTTGCCCACTGCCTTTTTGGTTTTGTTTTCTTATGTGTTTGAACATTAACTGGAAAGTGTCTTTGAGTCTTCCAAAGAAAAGCAAACTGAGCAGAGCTGACGCTGTGGGACGAGAAGCCTGCTGGGAATTTCAACTGACTTTTAAACAATTGGAGTAGAGTTGCTTTACGATGTTGTGTTCATTTCAGGTGTGCGGCACAGTGGTCCGGTTCTACTACTGCATTTTGGCTCAGACTTTTTTGACACCTCATGTCACCCCAGCTTGTTCTCACCCCAGCCCTGTGAGGAGAGGGGGTTGCTTTATCTCCTCCATTTTTCATCTGGGCGGGGCACTGACAACCGGATAAAAGGTGTTTGAGCCTTTCTTGGGGAAGGATGAAAGACAGCTGGATGTTTTCAGCTCAGTAATAAAATCGGAGCTGCATACTGGGGTCTTAGTAAGCTGCTGGTTGTGCTTATGATGGTGGGAGAGACAGGAGGAAGAGAAGACAGAGGCAGAGAACAAGTGGACTATCTATTAGGAAGCTATGAGGCTTCCCTTGTGGCTCAGCTGGGAAAGAATCTGCCTGTGGTGCAGGAGACCTGGGTTCAATCCCTGGGTTGGGAAGATCCACCGGAGAAGGGAAAGGCTACCCACTCCACTATTCTGGCCTAGAGATTCCAATGGACTCTACAGTCCATAAGGTCGCAAAGAGTAGGATATGACCAAGTGACTTTCACTTTCAGCTATTAGGAAAGTGGTCATAATTTGGGAATGGTTCACTTTCACTTTCAGCTATTCGGAAAGAGGTCATAATTTGGGAATGGTGGTGGGGAGGGCAGATGCAAGGAATTTTCTAAAAATTGCATTGACTTTCCAGAAGTGGCACCTTTTAAAGTGGTGGATGAGAACTCTAGAGAACAGTTAAATCCTAGTGAAGCCCCAGAGGCATATTGTGCCACCTACAGAACTATGAATCAATGGAAGAGGAGCCTTTAGAATGAAAGAAGGATGCTAACCTCATTTTGATGTGCTGAACGGCAGTGGCTGTGGACCAGCCAAGCTCTTTGGCTATTTGTGCCGTCACTTCAGTCTTGTCTGACTCCTTGTGACACCATGGACCGTAGCCCAATAGACTCCTCTGTCCATGCGATTCTCTTGGCAAGAATACTGGAATGTGTTGCCATTTCCTCCTCTCCGGGCTCTTCCAAACCCAGGGCTCGAACCCACATCTCTTATGTCTTCTGCATTGGCAGGCAGGTTCCTTATCAGTAGCGCCTATTTAAGTCACCTCAAATCTGAGTGCGGACTGAGAGCCATCCCGGATGGAGGTTCGGATTTGGACAGTAACACACAGCTGATGCCATTGGAAGAGAAAGCGCAGAGGAGGGGAGGACAGAGAAAAGAGGGAACACTGGCTCAGACAGAGCCTCGAGCTCCCGGGTGTCTGTGGGGCCTTTTTCTGTGATCTGAACAGAAAACTAGTTGTCTCAAAAAGCTTACTAAAATAAATCTTGGAAGTAGAACTTCAGTTTTGGATAGAATTTTCGTTTTGACAGAAACATGATATATACAATGTAGAACATGTAACTTTCAAAATTTTTGTAATAATTAATGCCAGGAATATCTGGTCAGTTACATAGTAAGAACAAAAGAACAAAATCTACACCTGAATGTGTGTGTGTGTGGTGTGTGTGTGTGTGTGTGGTGTGTGTGTATGTGGTGTGTGTGGTGTGTGTGGTGTGTGTGTGGTGTATGTGGTGTGTGTGTGGTGTATGTGGTGTGTGTGGTGTTTATGTGTGTGTGGTGTGTGTGTGTGTGGAGTGTGCGTGTGTGTGGTGCGTGTGTGTGTGGTGTGTGTGTGTATGTGGTGTGGTGTGTGTATGTGGTGTGGTGTGTGTGTGTGCACTTGTGTGTGTGTGTGGTGTGTGTGTGGTGTGTGTGTGGTATGTATATGGTGGGGTGTGTGGGTGTGTGTGTGGTGTGTGGGTGTGTGTGGTGTGGTGTGTGTGGTTGTGTGTGTGTGTGTGGTGGGCACAGACGTATGGAGATAATTTGTAACAAGAAGAGCCATTTCTCCGTGGGCCAGGTGTCTGTGGTTTTGAAAGAAGTGGGCACCTGCCCCTTGAAGGTCCCACCACTGAGCCCAGGGCTCTTATGGTTGCTGCGCCTGTGGAGTCTGTGGTGAGGGAGGAATGTTAGTTGCAGGCTGCCCCTCCCTGAGAGAGTCAGAAGCAGACTGGGCTTCCCCTCCCCAACCAGAGGGCGATGTCCAGTTACTGTGGCAACAGCAGGGAGATCTGTCAACATGAGATGCTTTCTCATGTCCACCTGGTCCTTTGATATTTCAACCAAAAGAAGTTTTACTTCTTAAAAGTGTATAATAAGCAAAAAAAAGGAAAAAATAGATAAATCAAAAAAATTTTAAGCTTCTGTGTATCAGAGGACACAATCAACAGTGTGAAAAAGCAGCTTATGGGATAGGAGACAGTATTTGCAAATCACGTGTTTGATAGGGATATTAAAAAGCAGAGACATTACTTTGCCAACCAAGGTCCGTCTAGTCAAGGCTATGGTTTTTCCCGTGGTCATGTATGGATGTGAGAGTTGGACTGTGAAGAAAGCTAATCACCCAAGAATTGATGCTTTTGAACTGTGGTGCTGGAGAAGACTCTTGAGAGTCCCTTGGACTGCAAGGAGAGCCAACCAGTCCATTCTAAGGGAGATCAGTCCTGGGTGTTCATTGGAAGGACTGATGCTAAAGCTGAAACTCCAATACTTTGGCCACCTCATGAGACGAGTTGACTCACTGGAAAAGACTCTGATGCTGGGAAGGATTGGGGGCAGGAGGAGAAGGGGACAACAGAGAATGAGATGGCTGGATGGCATCACTGACTTGATGGACGTGAGTTTGAGTGAACTCCGGGAGTTGGTGATGGACAGGGAGGTCTGGCGTGCTGTGATTCATGGGGTTGAGGAGAGTCGGACATGACTGAGCGACTGAACTGAACTGAACTGAACTGAACATCCAGAATATGTAAAGAGCTCCAACAACCCAATAACAACAAGAAAAGTAACCTGATTAAGAATGGGTAAAGGACTTGAATAGTTGTTTCTCCAGAGAAGATATATCAGTTGACCAATGAGCACATGAAAAGATGCTCAGTATCACTAATCATTCAGTTCAGTTCAGTTCAGTTGCTCAGTCGTGTCCGACTCTTTGTGACCCCATGAATCACAGCATGCCAGGCCTCCCTGTCCATCACCAACTCCTAAAAGCACAATGAGCTATCACTCTATTTGCATGTCCTCTATCAAAAGACAGAGAACAACAAATGCTGGTGAGCACAGGGAGGAACAAGCCCCTGTGCACGGTTGGTGGGACTGTAAACTCGTTCGGGCACTTTGGAAAATGATATAAAAGTTCCTAAAAAATTAAAATAGAACTACCGTATTATCCAGCAGTTCCATTTCTGGGTGTGTACCCTCAAAGAACTAAAAGCAGGGTCTCCAAGAGATAATTGCACACCTGTGTTCATAGCAGCACTATTCACAGTGGCCAAAATGTGGAATCAACTGAGGTGTCCAGCAGCAGAAGAAGGAATAAGCAAAATGTGGTCTCTAGATACAATGAAATATTGCTCAGCGTTGAAAAGAAGGAAATTCTGGCACAGGCTGGGATGAACCTTGAGGGCACTCTTCTAAGTGAAATAAGCCAGTCTCATGATTCCACCTACATGAGGTATCTGGAGGGGTCATATTCATAGAGACAGAAAGTAGATGGTGGTTGCCAGGGCATGGGGAGTAAGTGGTTAACCAGGGCAGCTTCAGTTTGGGAAGATAAGAAAGTTCTGGAGATGGATATCAATGATGGCTGCACAACAATGTGAATGTTCTCAGCACAAGTGAAACTCACACTTAAAAATGACTGTGTTATGTGTATTTTACCACAGTTAAAGCTTTCTTAATCTAAAATTAAAGTATGATAAGTCATCAGTGCTTCCCTTTGCCTTTTGGTATCCTACTTTGCCAACCAAGGTCCGTCTAGTCAAGGCAATGGTTTTTCCCGTGGTCGTGTATGGATGTGAGAGTTGGACTGTGAAGAAGGCTGATCGCCGAAGAATCGATGCTTTTGAACTGTGGTGTTGGAGAAGACTCTTGAGAGTCCCTTATACTGCAAGGAGATCCAACCAGTCCATTCTTGAGGAGATCAATCCTGGGTGTTCATTGGAGGGACTGATGCTAAAGCTGAAGCTGCAATACTTTGGCCACCTCATGCGACGAGTTGACTCACTGGAAAAGACTCTGATGCTGGGAAAGGTTGGGGGCGGGAGGAGAAGGGGACGACGGAGAATGAGATGGCTGGATGGCATCACCGACTCTGTGGACATGAGTTTGAGTGTACTCCGGGAGTTGGTGATGGACAGGGAGGCCTGGCGTGCTGGTGTCGCGGAGAGTTGGACACGACTGAGCGACTGAACTGAACTGAACTGAACTGTGAATAGAGAATCCACCTGTAATGCAGGAGGCCCGGGTTCAGTCCCTGGGTTGTGTCGGGAAGATCCCCCTGGAGAAGGGAATGGCAACCCACTCCAGTGTTCTTGCCTGGAAACCCCATGGACAGAGGAGCCTGGCGAGCTAAGGGGTCACAAAGAGTCGTACATTACTGAGTGACTAACACTTTCACTTTTCACTGTGTGTAGACTTCTGGGAAAATGTGGAAAGGTAGTTCCTATTAATGAAAGGGAAGGTTGTGTTTAAGTCCACAGACAGGCTTCTTCCATGGAGGGAGGCAAAGTTCCTTTAGAAGCAACATGTCTCACATTCATAATTTGTAAAGACACCCTTGAGTGACCCCTCCTAAAACCTGGCCTCTTACAGAACTCCATTCAACAGGTCAAGCAGGCAAACACTGCATGGAAAAACCATGTTACAAGCCTCAGACCTGGTGCGCCTGGGTCCTTCGAGGGATGACCACCAGGTCCTGGAGCAAAATGCCCCCGGCAGTCTGTGACCCGGCTCCTTCCCACCCAGCACTGGCTCCACTGGGTCTCAGGGCCTGCCTCTGAGTGCTCAGGGACAAGCACTGTCCTTTCTGGCAGAGCTGGGATTGGGGGATGGCCAGATGTCCCACAGAGTGAAAGTGAAAGTCACCCAGCCGTGTCCAACTCTCTGCGACCCCATGGACTGTGGCCCGCCAGGCTCCTCTGTCCATCGAATTCTCCAGGAAAGAGTACTGGAGTGGGTTGCCATGCCCTTCTCCAGGGAACCTTCCCAATCCAGGGACTGAACCTGGGTCTCCCGCAATGCAGGCAGATTCTTTACCATCTGAGCCGCCAGGAAACACATGACCCGTAGGGTAGTAACTAAACAGATACAAGGTCCATTCATGACCAGGTCACAGGACCTGGTCACGAGTCTCCTTCCCAGGACACGTGGTGGACTATGTGAAGTGACCACTGCCCCACTCAGCCACCCTCCAAAGGGCCTTTCACTGGCAGGTTCCCTCAGGTGTGTGGTCCACCCTTCTCTTGGTCCCCAGGGTCCTTGCCGAGGACACATGCGCTGAGCCACATTCATCCATCAGATATAGAAATGCATGGCTGCAGTTAGTGATGACCGCATTCATGAAAGAAACATGTTTTGCTTCTAAGAGAAAAGGGATGTCAGATTTCTGCAACTCTGGACAGCTGCCAATGACCGCAAGGAGCAGAAACCCTTTCAGAACAGAGCATCCTAGCAGGTCCTGCAGTGGAAGTTGGGGCCCAGGGTGGTGGGCGAGAGAGCAGAGAGGAAGAGGGAGGACATTTCTTTGTTTCTTTATTTTGGTATCGTTTGCATGTGTTAAAGCAAGCATGTATCAGTTCAGAAAAGAAAGGCAGGCGCACACGAGGTGTGAAACTACTGCAGCTGCTCCCAGGCTTGGGCACACTGTCCCCAGGGCACGGGAGTGTATCCCAGGGCACAGGACCCGGTGAATGTGAATATCAGGTTTCACGTGAACAGATGTTAAAAATCAATGAAAGAATATTTGTCCCAGCAGTGCCGCCAGGATCAACACGGTTACTGGTAAAAAATAAATAGCATCATAGTAGATGAATACGTAGTGGTGTACTGGAGGTAAAACACTGAAAAACGGCTTATTTCTGTCACCATTTTAAAAATGCACAACTTGAGAGTTGGGAGTGACATTGTATTTGGGGCAATATGAGGAGTGCTGGCCTGGAGACAGCGGCTCAGACAGCTCTGAGAGCCTGCTCCAAAGAGGCAGGGGGATGGACAAGATGTATGGGATTTGGGGAAGGGGAAGTCCATGCAGCCAAGCACATATTTTTGTGGAAGGTTTCTCCTGGTCTCATGAAGCTTCTTTTAGTCACAAGAAACAGTCGTCACCATGAAGGATTTCAGGGCTTTTTAGATATGAGGAGCTACAAGAATTGGGCTCATAAAATCAGCTCCTGAGAAGCTGTAACTACCTGAAGACCTGTCCTGCCTGTTTCTTGGAGCACAGAGGGCGTCATTTCTGCTCTCCACCCTGAGCTCCTTCAGGGGTGTTGGAGGTCATCAGCTGCAGCGGCTCATGACTTAACCCTCATCGAGGTAGATGTCAAGCACCCACGGCAAGTGCCAACTTGTGTTTGACATTTCTGAGGCTCACCTGAGTTGGAAGCCCAAACTTCTCTTGAATATCAATGAGAGGAAAAAAAAAGTGAAAATCTTCACATTCCTTGCAGGAATCTGGAGAGAACAGACCTCAACAGAACCCAAGCATGACATGCTTCTCATGGGTTCCCATGAGGAAACCAAAATCATTGTCCAGTCTGCAGCAAATCCTCCAGAAGGTGACCCAGCATAGAGGACCTCGTGGGATAGCGGCAGAGTTTTGGCGGGAGGGCCTGCGTTTCTAGGGCCCTCATCAAATCGTGGGTGTGTTGTGCCATGAAGAGACACGTTCAAGAGTGAACGTGCACGTTCAGTCGCTCAGTCGTGTCAGACACTTGGCGATCCCATGGGCTGTAGCCCTTCAGGCTCCTCTGTCCATGGAATTTCCCAGGCAAGAATCCTGGAGTGGGTTGCCATTTGCTTCTCCCGGGGATCTTCCCAACCCTGGGATCGAACCTGCATCTCCTGAATTGGGAAGTGGATTCTTTCCTGCTAAGACCTGGAAAGCCTAGAGCTGAGGACCAACGTTTCTTGCATCACGATGGAGCTTGTGTGCCTCCACAGGAGAGGACCAGGAGCTGGAGAAGGACTGAACTGGGGGGAATAGAGGTTCCTCCCCACGGGCCCTTCATGAGTGATTAATTCACATCAGCCAGGCAGGCCTCGCAGCAGAAAGATTGGCAAGGATCCCAGACACAGCTATGCTCACCCTTCTGAGGGCAAACAAACGGAGCCCACAAGCCAGCCCTCTCCTCCTGGCTCACACAGGTCACAGAACTCAGGACATTTGCAAAATCCTCCTCAAAGAAACTAAAACTATCAACACTGATCCTCGGCTACAGGGCATAGTTGCTGCTAAAGGAGGGAAATGGCTGAGAGAGAGTCCAGAGAAACAGGATTCTCAAGTGTTAATATAAACTCCATAAACTGTCTTTGCAAATAGGTTATTTGCTATGAATTTTTAAAAAATTTTAAAATTCCAACTACAAAAGGATCCTAAAATGTCTGAAATTCTTTCTTAAAATGTCAAGATTCTTCCCATGTTGGCTCACTTTCTTCTCAGTAATTGTTTTCTTCATCACTGGGAGCAAAGACATGAAATACTCTCTTTGTTTGAAAATCCCTAATTTTCCAAGTATGTTGTTGTTTAGTGACTAAATTGTGTCCGGCTCTTCTTCGACCCCATGGACTGAAGCGTGCCAGGCTCCTCTGTCCACAGGATTTCACAGGCAAGAATACTGGATCGAGTTGCCATTTCCTTCTCCAGGGGATCTTCCTGATCCAAGGGTTGCACCTGTGTCTTCTACAATCAATTTAGTTCAGTTCAGTCGCTCAGTCGTGTCCAGCTCTTTGTGACCCCATGGACTGCAGCACGCCTGGCTTCCCTGTCCATCACCAACTCCCAGAGCTTCCTCCAACTCATGTCTATCAAGTTGGTGGTGCCATCCAACCATCTCATCCTCTGTCGTCCCCTTCTCCTCCTGCCTTCAATCTTTCCCAGCATCAGGGTCTTTTCAAATGAGTCAGTTCTTTGCATCAGATGGCCAAATTATTGGAGTTTCAGCTTCAGCATCAATCCTTCCAATGAATATTCAGGGCTGATTTCCTTTAGATTGGATCCCCTTGCAGTCCAAGTGACTCTCAAGAGTCTTCTCCAACACCACTGTTCAAAAGCATCAATTCTTCTGTGCTCAACTTTCTATATAGTCTAACTCTCACATCCATACATGAACTGGAGAAACCATAGCCTTGACTAGATAGACCTTTGTTGGCAAAGTACTGTCTCTGCTTTTTAATATGCTGTCTAGGTTGGTCACAGCTTTGCTTCCAAGGAGCAAGCGTCTTCTACGTTAGCAGGTGGATTCTTAAGCCCTTACTTAGTATAGTTAAAGCTATAAAACCTGGGGCTTTTTTTTTTAACATAACCGTTCTCCTATAATGTTTGTCAAGAGTACAAGAGGGTACCAGGAACACTCAGAGTTGAAAAAAAAAAAAACCTTGCCTGAGGCCTGTATGTTGCTACAGCTGTTCTCTCAAAATGCCTTGTAACTCTTGTTTTCCAGAGGAGAAAAGCATAGCACACGTTTATTTTTCTTGAAGATCTAGGACCCTCCCCTCCCATAAAACAGCTACTATCTTCATAGGATTTCATTAAATTATAAGAAATGCACAAGTAAACAATTATATATACAACTTAAATGCTCAGATAAATTATGGCTCATCAACACAGTGGGAGTCATTAAAATACAGCTATTAAAATTTACGTTCGCAGAGAATTTTTAATAGCATAAAAATGTTCACCATGTGATGTTGAGTGAAGGCGAGCAGGATATTCAGCTGCACACAGAAGTTAGTGTTCTGGGAAACAGTTCATTTATTTTTAATTTAGCGATAATTTATTGAGCAGCTGCTATGTGCCCGGCAACAGGGAGCACGGCGCACTTTGTCTCATTTATCCTTTGCTGTTGTTTTATCGAGAAGTTGTGTCTGACTCTTCGTGACACCAGGGACTGCAGCACGCCAGGCTCCTCTGTCCATGGGATCGCCCAGGCTAAAATACCGGAGTCTGTTGCCATTTCCTTCTGCAGGGGATCTTTCTGACCCAGGGATCAAACCTGCATCTCCTGCATTGGCAGGTGGATTCTTTATCACTAAGCCACTTGGGAAGCCCAAAGTCTCTATAAGGTCGATGCTGTCCCCATTTTACAGATGTGAAAACTGACTCTAAGAAAGGTCACATAATCTGCTCACTAGCACTTCTGGATTATAAAGTCTGAGCACTCATCCTTCCTATGCAACAGTGAGTTTCCTAGACCAGGAACATCTATGACCTGAAACTCAGACAAGTGAGATCCCAGTTCAGTTCAGTTCAGTTCAGTCGCTCAGTCGTGTCCGACTCTCCGTGACCCCATGAATCACAGCATGCCAGGCCTCCCTGTCCATCACCAGGTTCACCCTAAATTTTCTGATTCATAATCTGATCCCCCGCATAATCTCTAGGCAATTCATATGCACAGTTGACTTCAGCCAGCGCTGTTCTAAATTACTCCTTGAAGAATAAAGTCTCGGAGAAAATGCATCAAAATGTTAATAGTGATTAACTGTGATTCTATAAGTGATTTTCTTCTTTACACTTTCCTGTATTCTCCAAACAGCTTCCATGAGCTTATATTTCATCCCAAATTAGAAAAATATGGAGCTGAGTTTTCCATTTTCACTCCCTGATACAACACAGCATAGATCTATAACATCACAAGTTGCAAACACATGAATTAGAACCAAGTCTTCCCCTTCCATCACCACCAAACTCCAGATTTACGAAGCACAGCCATGGGTTTTGATGTAAACAAGTAAGGATAAGCCTCAACTGGGGACAATGCCATCCAGCGGGATGTCATCAATCATAGCTCTTCCATGAAGGATGGATTTGGCTCTACAGGGGCGGCCTTGTGCCCCAGCAGGGGCCCTCAGAACCAGATGAAGAGAGAGCAAGCACAGCACCGGTCAGGGTGCACTCACCGGCGGGCTGCTCCCACCCTCCAGGTGGCCGCAGGCCGGGGTGACCAGGAGAAGTTTGTCCAGGGAACAGACTAGTGAGCAGATTCGAGGCTGAGTGATGGCGGCAGCCCTTGGAGAAGGATGCCGGGTGCTTTGACGGCGGCAGCGCTGTCCCAGCCCTCCTTCGGAAGCCTGTCCATCTGGGGCTGGACACAGTGTCCACGTGCACTCCCACCGCATTGCTGGAACCATCCTGTCCTCAGCCGGTGAGAATGGTTAGTGGTGCCGAGATTGAGCAACATGAACAAAACCCTGTCCAACTGCAGGCAGTCCTGGCCCTGCTTTTTCTCTGCATTCATTTCGGAATTATCAAGGCAGCTCTAGAAAGCATCAGGGTCTCTTTGGTCTCTTTCTAAGGGCCCTTTGTTTGGGCCACTGACTCATCTCTGACTTGCTCCCCTGCAAGCAGCCATGCATGCTAATCTCGTCAGCCATGCATACTAATCTCGTCAGCCATGCATGCTAATCTCTTGATGCTAAATGGCCTTGAACAGGCACCAAGTTTTCTCCACACCCGGAAAGGTACTCTGCCCAACCCCTGTCCACACTATCCACCTTCAGGGAGCCCAGGCCATCTCCCTGACTCCAGCAAAACCCCTTTCTGCCTGCCCCTCCCATCCCCATAGGTACAAGTAAGGGTACCCCAACCAAGGCCATTTCACCAGGGGGTGGGCACCGTTCCCAAGCTCAGCCAGCAATCGTCTCAGGAATTTTCCACTTTCGATCTAAGAGATCCCATGAAAGCTTTTAAAATAAAACCCAGAGCTGTCGGGTGGCTTCTCTCCCTCCTCCTGGTAAATCAGCAGTGTGTCCTGAGACGATAGACACAGGTTCAAATTCGTCCATTTCTCCTGGGGGCTGAGTCCCCTGCTTGTTCATATGCAAAAAGGGAAGCAGCTACAGAGGACCTGCAGAAGTTGTGTTGTGTCCACCTGGAAGCTTGGGGAGGGAGTTGATCTGGAATAAGGATCTTTGTTGAAATAACTTTGTTACTTTCATTCCATGAGATCACCCTGGATTAGGGTGGGCCTTACCTCCTTACAGAGGCCTTAACTCCTAGTGTTTTGCCAAGAGAACGCACTGGTCATAGCAAACACCCTCTTACAACAACACAAGAGAAGACTCTACACATGGACATCACCAGATGGTCAACACCAAAATCAGATTGATTATGTTCTTTGCAGCCAAAGATGGAGAAGCTCTATACAGTTAGCAAAAACAAGACCAGGGAGCTGACTGTGGCTCAGATCATGAACTCCTTATTGCCAAATTCAGACTGAAATTGAAGAAAGTAGGGAAAACCACTAGACCATTCAGATATGACCTCAATCAAATCCCTTATGATTATACAGTGGAAGTAAGAAATAGATTTAAGGGACTAGATCTGATAGAGTGCCTGATGAACTATGGACAGAGGTTCGTGACATTGTACAGGAGACAGGGACCAAGACCATCCCCATGGAAAAGAAATGCAAAAAAGCAAAATGGCCATCTGAGGAGGCCTTACAAATAGCTGTGAAAAGAAGAGAAGCGAAAAGCAAAGGAGAAAAGGAAAGATATAAGCATCTGAATGCAGAGTTCCAAAGAATAGCAAGGAGAGATAAGAAAGTCTTCCTCAGCGATCAAAGCAAAGAAATAGAAGAAAACAACAGAATAGGAAAAACAAGAGATCTCTTCAAGAAAATTAGAGATACCAAGGGAACATTTCATGCAAAGATGGGCTCGATAAAGGACAAAATGGTATGGACCTAACAGAAGCAGAAGATATTAAGAAGAGGTGGCAAGAATACACAGAAGAACTGTACAAAAAAGATCTTCATGACCAAGACAATCATGATGGCGTGATCACTCACCTGGAGCCAGACATCTTGGAATGTGAAGTCAAGTGGGCCTTAGAGAGCATCATTATGAACAAAGCTAGTGGTGGTGATGGAATTCCAGTTGAGCTATTTCAAATCCTCAAAGATGATGCTGTGAAAGTGCTGCACTCAATATGCCAGCAAATTTGGAAAACTCAGCAGTGGCCACTGGACTGGAAAAGGTCAGTTTTCATTCCAATCACAAAGAAAAGCAATGCCAAAGAATGCTCAAACTATCGCACAATTGCACTCATCTCACACGCTAGTAAAGTCATGCTCAAAATTCTCCAAGCTAGGCTTCAACAGTAAGTGGACTAAGAACTTCCAGATGTACAAATTGGATTTAGAAAAGGCAGAGGAATCCAAGATCAAATTGCCAACATCTGTTGGTCACGGAAAAAGCAAGAGAATTCCAGAAAAACATCTATTTCTGCTTCATTGGCTATGCCAAAGCCTTTGACTGTGTGCATCACAACAAACTGTGGAAAATTCTGAAATAGATGGGAATACCAGACCACCTGACCTGCCTCTTGAGAAACCTGTTATCAGGTCAGGAAGCAACAGTCAGAACTGTACATGGAACAACAGACTGGTTCCAAATAGGAAAAGGAGTACGTCAAGGTTGTATATTGTCACCCTGCTTATTTAACTTGTATGCAGAGTACATCATGAGGAACACTGGGCTGGAAGAAGCACAAGCTGGAATCAAGATTACCGGGAGAAATATCAATAACCTCAGATATGCAGATGACACCACCATTATGGCAGAAAGTGAAGAGGAACTCAAAAGCCTCTTGATGAAAGTGAAAGAGGAGAGTGAAAAGGTTGGCTTGAAGCTCAACATTCAGAAAACAAAGATCATGGCATCTGGTCCCATCACTTCCTGGCAAATAGATGGGGAAACAGTGGAAACTGTGTCAGACTTTATTTTGGGGGGCTCCAAAATCACTGCAGATGCTGATTGCAGATGTAAAATTAAAAGACGCTTACTCCTTGGAAGGAAAGTTATGACCAACCTAGATAGCATATTAAAGAGCAGAGACATCACTTTGCCAACCAAGGTCCGTCTAGTCAAGGCTATGGTTTTTCCCACGGTCATGTATGGATGTGAGAGTTGGACTGTGAAGAAGGCCGATTGCCGAAGAATTGATGCTTTTGAACTGTGGTGCTGGAGGAGACTCTTGAGAGTCCCTTGGACTGCAAGGAGATCCAACCAGTCCATTCTAGAGATCAATCCTGGGTGTTCACTGGAAGGACTCATGCTAAAGCTGAAACTCCAATACTTTGGCCACCTCATGGGACGAGTTGACTCCCTGGAAAAGACTCTGATGCTGGGAGGGATTGGGGGCAGGAGGAGAAGGGAATGACAGAGAATGAGATGGCTAGATGGCATCACCAGCTTGATGGACATGAGTTTGGGTGAACTCCGGGAGTTGGTGATGGACAGGGAGGCCTGGCGTGCTGTGATTCATGGGGTCACAAAGAGTCGGACACAACTGAGCGACTGAACTGAACTGAACTGAACTGAACTACCTCCTTATAGGAGACATAGAAGGAAGAGTAAGGAGAAAAAAAAATAAAAGCAAAAATACAGTCACAGAGGATGGGCAGGGCCTCATGAAGCTGAGGCAGAGGTTGCAGGGATGCAGCCACAAGCCCAGGAGTGCAAGGAGCTGTCAGGAGCTGGAAGATGCAAGAAAGGACCGTCCCCCAGAGCCTCTGGACAGAGGGCAGCCCTGCCTGCCAACACCGTGATTGGAACTCAGGGCCTGCAGAGCTGGAGAGGATATGTTCTGATGCTTTAGGCCCCGAGTTGCAGCACTCTGTTACAGCAGCACAGGGAGACATCACAGAACCGCAGGCGCTGGGCAGACAGACGGACAGGGTCAGCAGTGGCGGCCGAGGCTCCAGGAACCTGAAACAAGTCTTGAAAGAAGCTCAGGACCATTCTGGCACAAGCAGACCAGAGCCAGCTGTTCTTGAAAGGGCCACAAGGTGGGCAGTCCTGGTATGTGAGCTTGCAAACCAACCAAATGGCGAACTGGACATGTGCATCCAAGCCTGAAGTTTCAGCCAGTAAAAGAAAAAAAGAAAAAATGAGTAAGTAAATCTGTGATCATTTCAGCTCTGTCCCTGGGCAGTGCTCACAGGACACTTCAAGCCAAGAAATGTACCCCTGATAAGGAAAGGCACAGGGGTGGTCACGATTGAGGTGACCAGAGTGATGTACAGGACACAGAGCTGGGTGTCCTGAATGCTACAGGAATCAGGGGAGGACTCGTGTTCCCCCGGAGCAGAGCCAAGGACATGCTGATGGCAACAGTGACACACACAGCTCCTGTCAACCCAGGATGAAGGTTCTCGACTGCCCAGATAGCATCCCGGCCTCTAGGGGGACAATCAGGGGAGAGCCTCCTGGTTTCCCTCTTTGCCACACAGCATCTCCGTGGGCTGTTTGACTTGTCCTCAGGAACACAAGTCTTCATGGACCCGAGGCCCGGGAAGCAGAGGCTCCAGACCTTCCCCACTCACACTCGAACTTCTAGACCCAGATCCCAGTGGGACGCTTTCAGACAGACCTGGGGCTTCTTTCCAAGTCTTCTGTGAAGTGAAGTCACTCAGTCGTGTCCAGCTCTTTGCGACCCATGGACTGTAGCCTACCAGGCCTCTCCAGCCATGGGATTCTCCAGGCAAGAATACCAGAGTGGACTGCCATTTCCTTCTCCAGGGGATCTTCCCAACCCAGGGATCAAACCTGGGTCTCCCACATTGCAGGCAGACACTTTTACCATCTAAGCCACCAGGAAGACCTCCTCCTTGCACCTCTGTCCCCACAGGGACTCATCTTCTGAACCTGTCACTGCCCCCCCATCTAGCTTGGCATGCCTGAGGGTCAACACGCCCTGGAGGCCAGGGTTTGTGTCCTCCAACCAAAGGGCGTCTGGTTTGTCCGGGGTCCAGATCATGAGCCAGTGGTGGGGACAGTGTCTCTGACTTGGTAACCACCTTGGAGAGCAAATGGTGGGGCCTTGGGGGCCCCTCCCAATTCCCCAGTTTCCTCAGTGCAGACAGTAATCACTAATTCACCTTCCATCCGGCTGACTCCTGAATGTCACTTGCTGGGATGCTCCATCCTAAAGTTTCCGATGTCCCCCTGTCTCCTTCCAGCTCTCCCAGGAACGATCGTCAGGAAGGTTGCCTGGGATGCTGTTCCTGGAACCATCCACAGTGAGAACGTGGGGCCATCCCCCAAAGACCCTGGTTCCCTCACCCAGGCCTCCCGTCCCCCTGCACGCCTTGCCCTTCCACCCCACACCCACCTTGTGTCCACAGCCACATCCTGGCACTTGCCTTGTGTGCAGCTTTGGGCTTGGCAAAGGTCATATCAGAACGAATATGACCTGCCCTCCTGGCCCCCACCGTCCTAAGGAAAGGACCCCAGAAAGTCCTGAAAATGCAGACGCCCAGGTCTAAATCCTTGGGCTGGACTTCTGAGCTTCCCGATGCCCCCTCTTTCTGATTCCTTGCTCCCCACCCCCTGTCCCCACATTTCCTGGCGGGAGCCCCTGCCCCATCACGTCACTCCTATGGGAATTCTCCAGGCAAGAGTACTGGAGTGAGTTGCCATTGCCTTCTCCTCAAGGGGGCTAGGATTCTGAAAGGAGAACTCTTGGGTCTTGCAAAGAGAAATCCCAGAGTCTCATCCAGATGGGAGGTGATACTGTGGTGGGGAGGGGGAGCCTGCCCAGGCTGAGTGGGGAGCTTGGACCACATTTGGCTTCCATGGGGAGACAGGCTCTGGAGGAGACCTGCGTCCCCTCCTCCTGAAGTCACTATCCTGACTCTTGTAATTTCTCTCTAAAGGTCAACAGGAGTCATCTCCCAGCCTGGGACACCCAGAGGACTTCGGTGTCAGTCACCCCCTACTGCGTGACCACTGTCTGTTCTTGATTAAGTGCCTTGTTCCTGCCACAATGTGAGAAAAAGCTATTCAGACCAGAGACGCTGAGGCAAGATCCACTATCTCGTAACACGGTGCAGAATCAAGGGGAAAGGTTTCTATGTCAATATCGGCAGTGCTAGTGGTAAAGAATCCTCCTGCCAACGCAGGAGACCTGGATCCCTGGGTCACAAAGATCCCTTGGATTAGGAAATAGCAACCCACTCCAGTAATCATGCCTGGGACATCCCACAGACAGAGGAGCCTGGTGGGCCACAGTCCATGGTGCATCAGAGAGTCGGACACCACTGAGCACATGCGCGCGCGCACACACACACACACACACATCAACATTCAAATCTGGAATCATAAGCACTTTTGTGTTGTTGACAGACCCCAGTCCCAGAGGAAAGAAGGAGTTAGGGTGGGGGTGGGGGTGGTTTCTGGATTCAAGACCTTCAGCTCAGAGCCAGAGGTCAGCGCCGAGCACGGCCAAGAGTACCAGCCAAGGAGAGAGAAGACGCCTGTGTCTCCAAACCAGGCTGCTCGGTGGATGGGCCGGCCCCCCAGAGACAGCAGATTTGACTCCAAAGTTCAGCTTCATGCCAGTCACCACAGACCAGAGGCAGGGATGGGATGGGCCAGGAGGTTAACTTTGGGGTCCCCTGTGAAGGAGGGCACACAGGGCAGGAGCTGTCTGGAAGGCATTATTTAATGCAAAGATTCAGGTTTCCCCCCGCACACACAGAGATTCTTTCATGTGTAACCTTTGATCTTCAGGGCTTCCAATTTCTGTGTGAGTATTAAATGACCTCAGAGGACACACTGCAACAAGAAACCCCAGATTTAATGGCCAGATCCAAGGTCACAGGCCGACCGGGCCTGCTGACTGCATGTGCCATGGTCATCTGGGCACATGACACCCTGCTCCCTCTGTTCATTGACTGATGGAGCAAGACGAGGTGCTGGTGGTGGGCACTGGGCTCCAAGATGCTGAAGGCGCATCTCTGCCTCCCAGCCTGGTAAAGAGGCAGCCCAGAAACCTAGGAGTGTTAGCAATAATGCCAGCATCTGCCCGCAGCTTCCCTTCTATTGGGCTTCCCTGAAAGCTCAGTTGGTAAAGAACCTGTCTGCAATGCAGGAGACTCAGGTTCAATCCCTGGGTCGGGAAGATCCCCTGAAGGAGGAAATGGCAACCCGCCCGAGTATTCTTACCTGGAGAATCCAATGGACAGAGGAGCCTGGCGGACCTCAGTCCACGGGGTCGCAAAGGAATCGGAACAACTCAGGGACTAAGGAACGGCCGTCCCTTTTATTGTCTCGAGACCACAGTGGACAGAGGAGCCTGGCGGACCTCAGTCCACGGGGTCGCAGAGGAATCGGAACAACTCAGGGACTAAGGAACGACCGCCCCTTTTATTGTCTCGAGAGGCCTGGTGCTTCACCCTGAAGCCCTTCTGCTCCCTTGCTCCAGCGGCCAGGGGTCTGGTTCCCTGGTTCCTTACACCCTGAGCCGTAACTTCTTGCACCCCACACAGAGGCTAGAGGAGGGGTGAACAGGTCGATTATAATTCAGTGGGTTGTCATCAAAGAGCACCATTTACGAGTGAAAAGGCAAACCATAAAATAGAAAATGTTTGCAGATCACAAATCTGATGAGGGCTATGTCCAGAAGATACCCAAAACTCCTTCAACTCAGCAACAACAGAAACAACCACGCCACTTTAAGAACAGGCGAAGGACTTGAATAGTCTCCGAAGAAAATAAACAAATGCCTGATAAGCACATAAAAAGATGTTCAAAATCGCTAATCTTTAGGGAAATGCACTTCAAAACAACGAGACGCCACTTCATACCTATTAGGATGGCTGTTAGTTTTTAAAAAATACAGACCCACACACAAAAGATTAAAAGTGTTGAGGAGGATGTGCAGAAATGGGAACACTTGTGCATGGCTGGTGGGAGTGTAAAATGACGGAGCCTGTATGGAGTTTCCTCAAAAGCCTAAGCACAGAATTACCATGTGATCCTACAACCTACTTCTGGGTGTATACCCCAGAAAAGTGAAAGCAGGGATTTAAACAGATATCTACACATCCTTACTCATAAGTAGCATTGTTACAATAGCCGGAAGGTGGAAGCAACCTCCGTGCTCATCAGTGGGTAAAAGGACAAAAGAAAAAGTGGTCTATCCACACAATGGAATATTACTTAGCCTTTAAAAGAAATGAAATACTATCTGATTCCACTTCTGTGAGGTTCCTAGAAGAGTCAAGCTCATGGAGACAGGAAGTAGATGGTGGTTGCCAGGGATTGGGGAATGTGGAGGGGGAGTTAGGGCTTAATGGGGACAGAGTTTCTGTTGGGGAAGATGAACAGATCCTAGAGATGGGTGGTGGTGATGGTTACAAGACACTCGCTGCTGCTGCTGCTAAGTCGCTTCAGTTGTGTCTGACTCTGTGCGACCCCATAGACGGCAGCCCACTAGGCTCCTCTGTCCCTGGGATTCTCCAGGCAAGAACACTGGAGTCGGTTGTCATTTCCTTCTCCAACGCATGAAAGTGAAAAGTGAAAGTGAAGTCGCTCAGTCGGGCCGACTCTTAGCGACCCATAGACTGCAGCCTATCAGGCTCCTCCGTCCATGGGATTTTCCAGGCAAGAATAATGGAGTGGGGTGCCATTGCCTTCTCCGGCAAGACACTGTGAATGCACTTAATTCCATTGATATGTACAGTTAAAAATGGTTGCAGCCATAGGCATTCATATGTCCCCTGCCTCCTGAAACTCCCTCCCACCCCATCCCACCCCTCTAGATTGTCACAGAGGGCCAGGTTTGAGCTCTCTGCCTCATACAAAAAGTTCCCACTGGCTGTGTCCTCATATTGATATATGGCAGAAACTCACACACTATTGTAAAGCGATTATCCTCAAGTTAAAATAATTTTTTTAAAAAAGAAAGATGATATAAAGGTCACAATATTAAATATTTTGTTGTGTATATTCTACCTCAATCTTTTTTTTAAAACGGTATTAGGTTGAGTTAAATTCAAGTCACAATGTGAAACCAGCTTTGCTTTTAGACCGGTAAAGCCAAGGAGGCCCTTGTCTTTCTGCAGGTGATGAGTATGTGTGCGTGAATTCTGTCCCCTTCCTGCTGGGCTCCGCTCCGGAGCCTTTAGTGAGAACTGCAGTATCTGTTTGTTCCCCGAAGCGACACCAGTTTCCAGAAGGAGAATGAAAACTCATCTGTGGCGATGCATTCTAGGGCGCTTCTATCCACACAAACCACCCCAAGCACCCTAGACCGTGTTTATGGCCTGGCCCCAGACGTGCACTAGCCTGCGTGTTCCCAAGACGGGACAGAGGACTTGAGAGGCTGGGGGTCCGGACACTAACCCCGAGCCACATGGCTTGAATTTCTCTCACTTTTTAAAGTACAAAACCATCGTAAAACCGGTCTGAGTCTTTTCATGGGCACACACTGTATCAAAAAATTGACTAATTTTCCATTTCAAAACCTGGTTTACCCTTACCAGGGTGGTCCCTATCACTCCAGTCTCTGAGGTCCTTTTAAAGACTCTTTATGGGGGAAGGTTGAAAGCTTTGAGACTGTTTGTTCTTTCCAGAGATAGACACATTTAAAGCCCCTGTCATGGGCCTAACTGATGTGGTCACATGGCCCGACCGAGGGAGGACAGGATTTGTCCAGCTAAACTCTAAATACGACAGAGATTAAATTCACTGTAAACAAGGGGGATTAAGAATGAAAAGCTGGGCTGGGTGGGATCAAATGACACTGGTCGCCTGAGAATAAAGACTCCTTGGTTTGAAAAGTGGTTTAGCAGCGATGGCGCTGGCCTCTTAGGTCCTGTTCACAAAATCAGCAATTACGTATTTAATGGAACAAAAAAAGCAGTGACAGAGGCCTCTGGCAACAGGGTCTGCATTTCTCAAGCCAGGAAGGTCGGTGCTCAGACATCACCTTGGCCAATAATGTGCTTTCACCAGGCGCTCCACCGACTACGTGTTACTTCTTGTAATAAAGGCCCGCAAGAAAGTGCCCGCAGCTTTGCTGTTATTTCTGCAGCTGGTCTCCAAACACCTGCAAATGTTTTTCCAGAAAGAAAACTTGAGGAAGAAGGCCTCTCCCACCTGGATTTTCTTACAACCACACGCCAGCAGGTACAGGAGTGTGTGACCACAACCCCACTCTCTACAGCAGACGCTTTTCCATGCTGCCACTGGGAGCCTGCAGAAACAGAGCGGGGAGGTCCAGATACGGGGCCAGACTTTGGCTAACCTTTGCAGGGCTGCATATGTAGTCCTCGCGGTCTGGTGCAAAGAACTCATCTCAGGCCAAGTGGGCTAGAAAGCATGAAATCTTTTCTCTCCTTGAAAAATTACAACAACAACAAAAAAAAACACCAGAAACAAAAACTAAACAGAGAACCTGAAAATTTTAGAAATATTTGAAAGCATTAGTTGTCCAACTCTTTGCGAACCCATGGACTGCAGCACGCCAGGCTTCCCTGTCCTTCACTGTCTCCCAGAGTTTGCTCAAGCTCATGTCCACAGAGTCGGTGATGCCATCCAACCATCTCATCCTCTGTCACCCCTTCTCCTCCCACCCTCAACCTTTTCCAGTGAGTTGGTTCTTCATATCAGGGGGCGAAAGTATTGGAGCTTCAGCATCAGTCCTTCCAATGAATATTCAGGGTCTGACTTTAGGACTGACTGGTTTCATCCTCTTGCTGTCCAAGGGACTCTCAAGAGTCTTCTCCAGCACCGCAGTTCAAAAGCATCAATTCTTTGGTGCTCAGCTTTCTTTATGGTCCAACTCTCACATCTGTTCCATTCAGTTCAGTTCAGTCGCTCAGTCATGTCCGACTCTCCGCGACCCCATGAATCACAGCACGCCAGGCCTCCCTGTCCATCACCAACTCCCGGAGTTCACTCAAACTCATGTCCATAGAGTCGGTGATGCCATCCAGCCATCTCATTCTGTCATCCCCTTCTCCTCCCACCCCCAACCTTTCCCAGCATCAGAGTCTTTTCCAGTGAGTCAGCTCGTCGCATGAGGTGGCCAAACTATTGCAGTTTCAGCTTTAGCATCAGTCCTTCCAATGAACACCCAGGATTGATCTCCTTTAGAATGGACTGGTTGGATCTCCTTGCAGTACAAGAGACTCTCAAGAGTCTTCTCCAACACTACAGTTCTGTATATGACTACTAGAAAAACGATAGCTTTGACTAAACAGACCTTTGTCCACAAAGTAAAGTCGCTGGTTTTGACTGCATCGTCTAGCTTTGAAAGCACCCTGATGTCATATAGCCAGTTGTGTGGACATATTGTCCTGCCTGGATCAGAAATATGTGAAAGCTTTGACAGAGACAGAGAAAAAGAGTACAACACAAGCTTAATCCCAGCATCCAGAGAGCACCTCTGCTGTGATCTGGATGCACGAACTTCCAACTTGTCTCTGCCCTGTGTTTATCACAGGTGATCTCCGAGGCTTCGGAGATGAGCGCAGGGTGCAGCTGGCCTGCGAGTGGGAGCTCTCGTGGCAGGGATGGCTTAAAGATAAAGGGATGAGCAGCAAGGTGACACTGGAGACAGACAGGTAGCAACATGGCCCTGGGGGTGGGAACCGGCACTTCCTGTGGTTTCTGAGCCTCTTTGTGGAGAGAACTGGGAATATATAAAACAGGCATTAAGTTATACGTAAAATTGTAAGAATGTCTTACTTTTAGTCATTTTCCACGGTGTTTTTTTTGTCTTGCTCTGCTTATCGGTACTGTTGGAGAAATTGAGATCTCACCTCTTACTGAGCGAGACGACAGCCGAGGCAGCCTCACAAATTACTAAACTCGTGGAAGCCCCCATGTTTATTGCTCCTGTTCGAGAACAGTGTATGTGCCTCTTTTATGCTCCTCCAGATAGCACGTACTTGGCTCCGTGACTGCCAGAGTTCCTCCTTAACTCCACCAGATGTGGAATTGTATTATCTGTGCTGTCATGTCCAGTAAATCACACAGGCGGACTCTGCAGACACATCTGCTTCCCATGTGAGCCCTCACCTGCTGAGAGGCCGATGACAGCACAGGGCTCTTTGATGGGGCTCGGGTGAGCTTTCCCCTTAACCGCATAAGCCTTCCATTTGTCTTCCGTGATGCGAAGCGGCGGAATTAGGGCACATGCAGGCTCCTCGAGGGACCTGCCTTTCACCGTGCCGTTCCCGCGTGCCTGGATGTCAGATGGCCAGGTGTGTGGAGCTGTTGTCCCGCCCAGGCCTCCGTGATCACATTGTGGCAGGTGGGTGAGCTTCCATGAGTCACGGAAGTTGAATAGCGTATACACAGTTGATGGTGCTGGAGGCAATGCTGATGTGGGGGTGCGGTGGGTGTGGGAAGGTTGTTGATATTGATCAGATCAGTCACCTTTTCCACAAATCCCCTGGACCAGTCCACACCTTGCACAGATGTGCCTCCAGCTGCTACTAACAGGCACGTCCTGCTAACTGGTCTTTGGGCCTCTGACTTCCTTTTCTGCTTTCCAGATAAATCGGTCATTTATCTATCATCTACCTATCAATTTTTGTTGCCGTTGTTGCTGCTACTGTTCAATCACTAAGTCACATCCGACTCTTTGCAACCCCATGGACTGTAGCCCGCCAGGCTGCTCTGTCCATGGGCTTCCCCAGGCAATAATACTAGAATGGGTTGTCATCTCCTTATCCAGGAGATCTTCTCAACCTGTATCTCCCATCTTGGCAGGTGGATTCTTTGCCCCTGAGCCACCGGAAGCCCGTCTATCTATTCATCTACCTATCTGTGTATCCATCTATCTATCCTATTCCAGGGGTGAAAATATAAAATCTCTTCATGTAGAATAAACCTTTATTCCTTCGCAAACTGAATCCGTAGTTATGTTTAGAAGACTAGGAAGAAAGGGCCTCATTTTGCTATTTCCATTACGCCTTGCATTCAGATCACTGTGTGAGCAGGGCTGTGTCTCTGGTCAGGTGAGTGAGGCACCCAGGGTGCAAAATTTAAGTAGGTACTTACGCTCTGGGTCCTGCAAGTTATTCTACGCCGGCTGAGAAAACAAGGACGCGATGTCGACGTGAACACAGAGAGCAGAGGTGAGACGCCAGGGTGCTGGGGAGGCTTGGCTGCACCTTGTAATCTCAGGACATGACGGTGGGGAAATCTTCAGGGGGTAAGTGTCCTTCCACCCCTATCTGAGCCCTTTTAAGACTAGGATTTAAGAAACTTGTCATTGCTTTTACTTTGGGTCTCCAAGCTTCAGAACTAGACTCGCAGTCTGGTTAGCCCTATGATAGGAGGTGTTCTGAATTCATTGCTCCATGTCTCACTGTTGTCAACATCATCCTCTAAAATAATTAGGCCAACAATGTGGAGGTTCTAGAATTCAGCCATCTGGTCAACCTTATTGCTGCTGCCTAGTGCTGTGGCCCATCACTTACTGCCTCCCTGAGTTACGTCATCACCCACAGCTAGGCTCTTCTCCATAAAGCACCAGCCCCTCTTCGTTGAATGAAAAGAGTTGAGAGCACCCCACTAGAGTAGCCAGAGCTTTCACCAACCTTCTTCCATGCAAAGCATTGCTCCCAGACCCCACCTCATCCTTCTACCCTTCCCACCTCTCTAAAGCTGTCCTCTCCATGTGTATCCTGGATTCCATCCCTTCCAACACTCTTGGTAGGAAATCATCTCTACAAATACCACCCCGACCCCATCAACTGTTGATATTCCTTCTAGCACAGACTTCATTCCAGCAATGTATCCTTCAGTTAAGTCCTATTTTAAATTATTATTATAAAAGTAATACATCATCATGGTAAAAAAAAATAATTCACACAGTACAGAAAGATGTTAAATGAAGAGTAAAAATCTTCCTCTCTCTGCTTTGATCCCCATCCCACATTTTACCGACGACCTCTAAGAGTTTCTGGTTTCGGTTATCCTGTGGTTGTCATTACAACATTAAACAATGTACTTAGACATCTGTTTCCAAGCCCATCACCCACATGCAGCCGGCACTTACTCTCTGTTCTGAAAGAGGAGAGAGGCAGCACAAGGGCCCTTCATCCCTCCATCCTCCCTAATTTTTGTTTTGTCCCATCATCTTCAGTCTCTCTTATCTTCTACAGCGTTAAGTGGTATATTTCAGATAGGAGCACTTAGCTTTGCTGGAACATCTGAAGGACACATGAAGCATCTTAAAAATACAGATAAGAGACCTTTTCCTTTTCAGATCAACTAAACACCCGTGGCAGTTGCAACACAGCATTGCATAGGAGTGGCGATTGATTCCAACAAGCAGCCAGGATGGAGAGCTGTGGAAAGAGACAGTTTTATTCAGTGTTGGGAAACCAAGGAGAAGGGACAACAATGGTAAGTAAAATCACTACAAAGAGCTCTTCCAGAGAAATAAGACGGAGCCAAGAATAAGAAAATCAAACGTGATTTTTAATAAAGTCAGAGATTTGTCATACGACCAAGCAATCCCATGGCTCAGTAGTCACCTAAAGGAAATAAAAAAACACATGTCCACATAAAAAGCTACACACAGATGCTTATAACAGCTTTATCTATAATGGTCAAAAACTGGAAATGGCTCTCAACCAGGGAATGGGTAAACAAATTGTGATATACCCATACAATGGAACATTCAGTTCAGTTCAGTTCAGTTCAATTCAGTCACTCAGTCGTGTCCGACTCTTTGCGACCCCACGAATCACAGCACACCAGGCCTCCCTGTCCATCACCAACTCCCAGAGTTCACTCAAACTCATGTCCACAGAGTCGGTGATGCCATCCAGCCATCTCATTCTCTGTCGTCCCCTTCTCCTCCTGCCCCCAATCCCTCCCAGCATCAGAGTCTTTTCCAGTGAGTCAACTCGTCTCATGAGGTGGCCAAAGTATTGCAGTTTCAGCTTTAGCATCAGTCCTTCCAATGAACACCCAGGATTGATCTCCTTTAGAATGGACTGGTTGGATCCCCTTGCAGTACAAGGGACTCTCAAGAGTCTTCTCCAGCACCACAGTTCAAAAGCATCAATTCTTCAGCGATCAGCTTTCTTCACAGTCCAACTCTCACATCCATACATGACCACGGGAAAAACCATAGCCTTGACTAGACCCAGGAGTTAAAAGGAATGAACTGTTTATATGCACAAAAACATGTGTAAATCTCAAAAGTATCATGCTAAGTGCAATAAGCCACACTGAGGGTTATATTATGGATGATTCTTTGTATGATATTCTGGAAAAGGCAAACCTACAGTGACCAAAATTCAACCAGTGGTTGTCAGAGGCTGGGTGTGGGGAGAAGGATTGATTACAAAGAGGCATAAGGGAAGTTTTTAGAAGCAAAGGAAGCTATGCTCACCACGATACCACCAACGTTACCAGTGCCAAGCTTTTAAATGGATGTGCCTAGTCTACTCGTTGATTGTGGCGGTAGTTACAAAGCTAAATGTTTGTCAAAGTTCACCAAACTGTACAACTATAGAGGTATATTCTACTACTGGAAGGTCACACTCCAATGAACTTGATTTTTAAATATAACTGGGAATCTTTTTTAAAATGAATACATGGGAATTCGAGCAAGTAAAAATTAATGCTCTGAAAGAACTGCAGCCATAAAAATTTACACTGAGACATGTTAAAGGAGTAGGTTTACGGTGTTGTGTTGAAATCACTCTTTGACACTCATTCACTTAAGTCTTATGACTAATGTCTCACTGCAGGAAAATTTTCTAATTTTCCCATATCATGAAAGTGAAAGCGCAAGCCGCTCAGTCGTGTCAAACTCTTTGCGACCCCATGGACTTCACAGTCCATGGAATTCTCCAGGCCAGAATACTGGAGTGGGTAGCCTTTTCCTTCTCCAGGGGATTTTCCCAACCCAGGAATCGAACCCAGGTCTCCCACATTGCAGGCGGATTCTTTACCAACTGAGCTATTAGGGAATCCTTCCCATATCATACCAATATTTAAAAAACTGGTTTCTAAGTTATTATACCTTTTGTTGCTGTAGAGTATAATTTTTTCATGCTTTATAATTATGGCAGAGATGTTAAATTTCATGGATATATTTTCTGTGTGGTCACCATATTGAACTAATTTACTACTAATAGACACTATGGCATGAAAATAAAGTTAACTTTTCCCTGCTTTCCCATATTTATCGATTTTACACTTTTTCATGAAGTTTCTAAAATTTCCAAAACAAAGTTGGTTGGCCTCCATAATAGTTGATATGCAGATATGTTTCTAATTTTAGAGATGAAATGCTATATTCATCTTCATTAGTGCCAGGGTTTTGGATAGATACTGTTACTTAAGGAAGTATTTTTCTATTCCGTTTATGACACACTTTAGAAATAATTCTATATCCAACTTTAACAAACTTTTAGTCCCTTGGACTGCAAGGAGATCCAACCAGTCCATTCTAAAGGAGATCAGTCCTGAGTGTTCATTGGAAGGACTGATGCTAAAGCTGAAACTACAATACTTTGGCCACCTCATGTGACGAGTTGACTCACTGGAAAAGACTCTGATGCTGGGAGGGATTGGGGGCAGGAGGAGACAGGGACGACAGAGAATGAGATGGCTGGATGGCATCACTGACTCGATGGACATGAGTTTGAGTGAACTCTGGGAGTTGGTGATGGACAGGGAGGCCTGGCATGCTGTGATTCATGGGGTAGCAAAGAGTCGGACACGACTGAGTGACTGAACTGAACTGAACTGAACTGAAGATTGTAATATGGCTTTTCTCCTTAGTTTCTAAATTTGATGACTTACAAGAATAAATTAGTTGATGTTGAATCAACTATACCTTCTCAAGGTAAAACCATTATTTTTTTAATATAATTAAAACATATTAGTTATATATTGTTCCTTTGTGTTTCTGAGTGTTCTGCATTTGTTTCCTGAAGACTTTATTTAGTGTTTTTAAATTATTTAATAGATGAGTTATCAAAATTTTTTTCTGGGCTTTCTTTTTCCGGTTTAGGTATCAGAACTGAACTTGTAATAACATTTTGCCCACTGCTCAACACACATTTCTTTCCTTTGAACTTGAATGTTAATTCCAAAATTAAGTACTTTTTCCTATTTCATAATTAAGACATATTTATTTAAGAAAAAATTAAGTACCAATAAGAAACATAAAGCAAATATACTGATGATAATAGGATACTGAAGTTACAAATACAGGAGGGAAGCTAAGAGGAGTCCTACAGTGCTGGATTGGAATTAAAGTATCATGGGACGGCGTATGCATGGACGCTCCAGCTCTGCCTTTGAAGAGGACGTAAGCGGCAACACCACACTAGGGACGAGCATGCCTAGCACCCAGATATTGGTATCTAAGTACCGTTCTCTCCTGGAAGGAATCAAAGTCACCTGGAGAAATAGTCTGTGTCAAGGCTGGAAGGCTAGAACATCTCATTGCAAGAGCATGAACAGAAGTACTGAACCCATTGCAGGGATGGGACAGAGGATGAAACTGATGCCAAGTAGCCAGGACTGCCACTAACAACATATGGCATAATCTGAGTATCAAAATAAGGAATGATACCAATGCATCCTAACTGGCTGAGTAAAATAAACAGTCAGGAATAAATGCGGATACGAGAAAGCTCTTCTGAGACTTGAAGGCCAGCTAACACGTGCAGAAGATGAGATGGGATTAGCAAATCACCATGTTTGACAACTACTGTACTATAGTCATATTGCCATTTTCTCCTCCGGGAGGTCTTCCCAACCCAAGGTTTGAACCCACATCTCCTCCGTCTCCTGCACTGGCAAGCATATTCACCACTGAACCACTAGGGAAGCCCATACTGTTGCAATAACACATCACCAAAAATCAACAGATGCTAAAACTCGTGAGTGAAAGGTTGAAGACAAATAAGATGTTTGCTTCCCTGGTGGTTCAGATGGTAAAGCATCTGCCTCCAATGCGGGAGACCCAGGTTTGACCCCTGGGTTGAGAAGATCCCCTGGAGAAGGAAATGGCAACCCTCTCCAGTATTCTTGCCTGGAGAATCCCATGGACAGAGGACCCTGGTAGGCTACAGTCCAGGGGGTCTCAAAGAGTGGGACATGACTGAGTGGCTTCACACTCACTTCCACAAAATACTTAATTGCAAAGGAGAGAAAGTAACTTTACAAAAGAGAATCCTGGTAGACATCATGTTGACACAGTGATCAGTGTCAAAATCACCAGAAATAGGATGAAACACAATCATTTGGCACCTGCTGAGATGCAGCAGGAAACACAGAGCATCGTGTCTATGACATTCTTGACAAGTGTGAATAACCTGAATCTAATCAAGGCGCACAGCGCACGACAGCTAGCTTGTAATCTTCAGAAGTGTTTAGATCATGAAAGGCAAAGGAAGATGAAGAATTTTTTCCAGAATGAAGAAAGAGACAATGCGACTATAACCCGTGACCTGGGTTGAGTCATTTTGCTCTAAATGGACATTGTTAAAACAAGTGAAGAAACTTGAAAGGAGACTGAGAATAGAAGACCAGTAATGTATTAACTTTAATTTCTTGATTTCAATGGCTGTCCTGTTGGTTGTGTAGGAGAATGACCTTGTTTGCCTGAAACACACAGTAGAGCATTTGTGGGTGATGGGGCACATGGCTTTAGCATTCTCTCAAATAATTCAAGGAAAAGGGTTCCCCATGATATTCTTGCAACTTTTCTATTGCTTTAAAATTATTTCAAAATAAACATAAAAGAAGAGACTTAAATTATTGTAATGATTCAGCATTGGCAATATGTATCAAGAATCTTAAAATCCATATATCTTTGACCTAGAAATGCCACTACAGAGGACAGAGCCTGAGAATATAATCACAAATGTCTGCAAAGATACAACTTGAAAGTTGTTCATCCAAGTTATTCATAGGTGAAAAAATAAGAACCAACCTAAGCATATTACAATAGGATTTGGGAACATAAATTACGTTACAACCAGGAAATGGAATACTAATGCAACTGTTAAAGAAGATGTTTAGAAAATATTTAATGGCTTGGAAAAATGTTTGTGATACATTATGGAGTGGAGAAAGCAGGTTTGAAAGCAGCATATTCAATCCAACCCATTACTGAAATAGCAGAAAAATAAGCACCGTGTGTGTAGTGTGTGTGTAGTGTGTGTGTGCGTTCCTGTGTGTGCACGTGCATGTGTCTGTGTGTGCGCGTGTGTGCGCGTGTGTGTGCATGTGTGTGCGTGCATGTGTCTGTGTGTATGTGTGTGCATGTGTGGGTGCGTGTGTGTGCATGTGTGCGCGCGTGTGCGTGCATGCGTGCGTGCATGTGTGCATGTGTGTGCATGTGTCTGTGTGTGCAAGTGTGTATGTGTGTGTGCATGTGTGTATGCACGTGCACATGAGTGCATGTGTACACGCACGTGCGTGTGTGCGTGCATGTGTGTAGTGTGTGTGCGGGCATGTGTGCACGTGTGTGCATGTGTCTGTGTGTGCACGTGTGTGCGCGTGTGTGTGCATGTGTGTGCGGGCATGTGTGCACGTGTGTGCATGTGTCTGTGTGTGCACGTGTGTGCGCGTGTGTGTGCATGTGTGTGCGTGCATGTGTCTGTGTGTATGTGTGTGCATGTGTGGGTGCGTGTGTGTGCATGTGTGCGCGCATGTGCGTGCATGCGTGCGTGCATGTGTGCACGTGTGTGCATGTGTCTGTGTGTGCAAGTGTGTATGTGTGTGTGCATGTGTGTATGCACGTGCACATGAGTGCATGTGTACACGCACGTGCGTGTGTGCGTGCATGTGTGTAGTGTGTGTGCGGGCATGTGTGCACGTGTGTGCATGTGTCTGTGTGTGCACGTGTGTATGCGTGTGTGTGCACGTGTGCGCGCGCGTGTGTGTGTGCACGCATGTATGTGGCATGGAAAGAGTGAGTGAGTCAGACTCTACCATGGGGAGCCCTAGGGCCCTCAGTGCTCTGGTGTGCACTGTGGGTCTCCAAATCCAGGACCAAGTCAGCTGTGTTTCCCAGACGTACTTTGACCACAGAACCGTTCTGCTTTCAGGATTTCTGAGCCCTGTTTGGGCACATTTCTGAAAGCACCCAGAACTTTGAGGGTTCATCTTAGTTTCCCTTCACTTTAACTTCCCAATCTATCCCCAATCCTATCATATTCTACGATGTGTCACTATGCATTGCCTCATTATTTGTGAAATGAAAAGTATAGTGTTATAAGTCAGTTCAGTTCAGTTCAGTCGCTCAGTCGTGTCCGACTCTTTCAACAACAAAGATTGGACCCTCCTGCAGGAGGTCCAGGGGACCTTGGGGAAGACTCAAGGGAAGATATGACCCATTAGGGACAACTCTTTACCCGACCTGGACACCCTCTTTCTAGCCAAGGGGTCCCTCTGAGCTGTTGCAGGAGGAGGGGTTTTGTGGAGACCTGCTTCTCCCTCATGCACCCTCCCCGACTCCCAAACAAAGCTTCTGTGTTTTGAAAGGTTTTTTCCCAGTTGCTCAGTCATGTCCAACTCTTTGTGACCCAGTGGACTGCAGCACGCCACAGCTCCCTGTCCTTTACCATCAAACAGAGTTTGCTCAACTCATGTCCACTGATTTGATGACGCCACCCAACCCTCTCATCATCTGTCACCCCCTTCTCCTCCTGCCCTCAGTCTCTTCCGGCATCAGAGTCTTTTCCAAGGAGTCAGCTGTTTACACAGGAGGCCAAAGTACTGGAGCTTCAGCATCAGTCCTTCCAATGAATATTCAGGGATGATTTCCTTTAGGATGGACTGGATTTATCTCCTTATTGTCCAAGGGACTCTCAAGAGTCTTCTCCAGCACCACAATTCAAAAGTAAACATTCTCCTGCTCTCAGCCTTCTTTATAGTCCAACTCTCACATCTGTACATGACAACTGAAAAAACTATCGCTTTGACTATACAGACATGTGTCAGCGAAGTGATGTCTCTGCTTTTTAATATGCTGTCTAGGTTTGTCTAGCTTTCCTTCCAAAGTTGGGTTGGGTGAAAATTGGGCTGCAATTTTTACTAGTTCAGCTCTAGCTTCAAGACTTCTGAAACAGAGTTGAGATTTCTCCTTCCAGAAAGACCTCGAGATTGTAAGATCCCACGATGGCAAGACCTCAAGGCTGAGGAGTCTTAAGACACGAAGACAGGAAGAGTGTCAGTCGCGTGACACTACCCTCAGCCCTTGAATTTCTCCTGGGTGTCTAACGCAGCATATGCCCCACATGAGAGAATTACCAGGCTAAGAGAACTTACTTTAGAATTCCTACAGATTCAAACAAAACCAAGCCCACTGGGTCAACAAGCTTTACCCAATTTCTCCTGGACCTAGAAAGGTTGACCTTGACCTTGATCTAGCAGGTTTGCTCTTCTGCTGACCTGTCCCTAAGTTCGACAAGTGGCCCTGGACCACCTAGTAAGGGCTGATCCTTCTGGAGTTCAGTTCTTTAAGAATTCTTGATGTCAGAATTCTTTAAGAATGCTTTAAGAATTCTTGATTTCCCTGATGGTCCAGTGCTTAAGAATCCACCTGCCAATACAGGGGACACGGGTTCAATCCCTGGTCCGGGAAGATCCCACATGCCATGGGGCAATTAAGTCTGTGAGCCACAACTATCGAGCCCACGTCCTGCAACTACTGAGCCCACGTGCACTAGGGCCCGTGCTTTGCAACAAGAGAAGCCAGTGCAGTGAGAAGCCCTCTCACTGCAGTGAGGAGTAGGCTCTGCTCACCACAGCTAGAGAAAGCCCGTGCACAGAAACAGAGACCAAACCCATCCAGCCCAGCCAAGAGTGCACAGAGTCAAAATTTAAAACAACTCATGGTGTCAACAATCCCAAGAGAGCGTTTTGGTTTACTCAGTGGTTTCTTATTATTCCAAGAAGAGATCTTAATGTTTCGTTCTGTTCTGTTCTGTTCCATCGCTCAGTCATGTCCGATTCTATGCGACCCCGTGGACTGTAGCCTACCAAGCTTCTCCATCCATGGGATTCTCCAGGCAAGAATACTGGAGTGGGTTACTGTTTCCTTCTCCAGGGGATCTTCCCGACCCAGGGATCGAACCCGGGTCTCTCACATTGGAGGCAGAAGCTTTAACCTCTGAGCCACCAGGGAAGCCCATATTCCAAGAAGAGACCTTAATGTTTCGTACTTCAGCTTAATTGCAAGTGCAACCCCCAGGACACTGATTTTTTTCCCCCCAAACTTACTCATTTTTAATTGAAGGGAAATTGCTTCACAATAGTGTGTTGGCCTCTGCCATACACCAACATGGGTCACCCATAGGTATACAAGGGCAGGACACTGATTTTTGGTTAACACTTACTGGACTTCCCTAGTGGCTCAGAAAATAGAGAATCTACTTGCCACATGGGAGACTTGGGTTCCATCCTTGGGTTGGGAAGATCCCCTGGAGAAGGGCATGGCTATCCACTCCAGTTTTCTTGCCTGGAGAATTCCTTGGACGGCGGAACCTGTCAGGTTACAGTCCATAGGGTCGCAAAGAGTCAGACTCAGCCAAGTGACTATGAATACCCCTATGTGCCAGGGATTGACCTAGGCCCTTTTTTTCTATATTAACATAATCCTTCCAACAACTCTATAAGAAACATATTACTCTGCTCACTCTAAATATGAGCAAATGGAAGTTTAAAGGGTTAAGTGACTCGGGTTCACAGGAGGCTTGTGAAGACGGAGTCTCTTGCTTGCAGACCAAAGGCTCTTCCTCGCCGGCCTTGGTTTTCTCCCAGAGCAGTCAGGACAAAAGTATACAGAAGGTCAGCTCCCACACGAAGCCAGCTGCCATGAAGACAGGTGCACATGGCCAGTTTCAGGAAAACTGAATAGGATATAGACCTGGGGACCTCCAAGAGAAATGTGGAAGGACCCACAGTTAGCAGTTACTAGTCAGTGATGACCCAGGGCCTGGACAGGGCCAAGACCAAGCTGGGGCAAGTGAAGGGACTGAGAGCAAGGATGGGATCCATCCTGGGTCCCAGTCCATCTCAAAGCTAAGGCTGAGGGAGACGGGCCATTTCCTGAGGCCAGAAGTCCCCATGCCGGGTGAGATGAGTAAGGGATGCCCAGACCAGCACAAGAATCACTGAAGGCAAACACCCGCAGCTGGCAGAGGGCCTTTAGGGTGTGCAGAGTGTCCTCCTGAGGCAGGGCTGTATTTCAGCAGATAAACAGGGAGCCACGTGACGTTAATTAAACTGGGTTAATCACTGCCCACCAGAGGCTCTCGCTCCAAGTAGATGCCTCCCTTTTCAATTAGAGGCAGCTTAGCCCAGGCGGTTGTTTGAAATCCATGAGCACTCCATATACTGCCGGAGACACATTACCTAAAGAAAGGAAGCTGCTGCTGCTGCTAAGTCACTTCAGTCGTGTCCGACTCTGTGTGACCCCATAGACGGAAGCCCACCAGGCTCCCCCGTCCCTGGGATTCTCCAGCAAGAACACTGGAGTGGGTTGCCATTTCCTTCTCCAATGTGTGAAAGTGAAGTCGCTCAGTCGTGTTCGACCCTTAGCGACCCCAGGGACTGCAGCCTACCAGGCTCCTCCACCCATGGGATTTTCTAGGCAAGAGCACTGGAGTGGCTGGCCATTGCCTTCTCCAAAAGGGAGAGAGGCAAGCTAAACACGCGTGGTTCCCACACGTGTGCGTTTTTAAACAGAAAAGGATGCCACCGGATGTTTGACCTCAAAACTCCACCCTTCAAGCCTGAAAACTAAAGCAGACAGTGTACTACATTTTCACATGCTAGGGCATTTTTACAAACGAAGAGGGCATTGACTCATGGTTGGCAAAAGTTCTAAAGAGCCTGTCACTCCATCCAGCGCCCCTCCCCCTGCTTGGTGGCTGAGGGCGAAGTGACAGATGGCATCTGTGTCGACTTCAGCACAGCTTTTGATTCTGTTCCACATGATTTACTCATCAAACCCAAAATAAACAGGCCTCCGCCCCACAGCTTGGAGGTGGCACGCGGGCAGCCTGCTTCGGAATTTGCTTCGGGATCTTACCGGCGGCCCAGCCTCAGCCCGGGGCTCCCCAGGGTGGGATGTCATGCAGACCCAGGTGACAGGCCCTTGTCTTCCTCTGGGCCTTGAGAGGCACCTCAGAGAGGTTCTGAGGGGCCAGCGGGGAGAGGGAAGCCAGGATCCCCAGTAGGGCTGGCCTGGAAGACATGGTTTCCTGGGGACTGTGTAGGCACCAGCCTGCTTCCAGTCTGAGCCTGGAAAGTGCTTTGGGATGGAGGTCAGCCCAGTCTGGAGCCCGAATCTGGAGGAATGTGGCCGTGTGGGAAGCAGATGCTGCAGGGAGCCGGGGAGACCCTGGAGAGGAGGGGACCCTGGTGACCTCATCACACTATTTCATTAGGTCCAGAATTAAGGGGGTTGGGAGAAATGAAGGGAGGGAGACTTACTCACATCCTTTCAGGATGGCTGACTTAACCAGGAATTTCTCTTCCCCCAGTTCAGGGGAGACAGCACCCGACAGACCCAAGAGCCCGCGTGGGGTCCAGGAGCGGTTGTTGCTGTTTGGTCACCAAGTCGTGTCTGACTCTTTGAGACCCCATGGATGGCAGCACACCAGGCTTCCTGTCTCTCACCAGCTCCTGGATTTTGCCCCAGTTCATGTCCATTGAATAGATGATGCCCTCCAACCATTTCATCCTCTGTCGTCCCCATCTCCTCCCACCTTCAATCTTTCCCAGCATCACGGCCTTTTTCAATGAGTCAGTTCTTCGTGTCAGGTGGCCAAAGTATTGGAGTTTCAGCTTCAGCATCAGTCCTTCCAATGAATATTCAGGACTGATCTCCTTTAGGATGGACTGGTTTGCAGTCCAAGGGACTCTCAAGTGTCTTCTCCAACACCACAGCTGGAAAGCATCATTTCCTCCATGCTCTGCCTTCTTTACTGTCCGCCTCTCACAGCCACACACGACGATTGGAAAGACCACGGCCTTGACTCGATGGATCTTTGTCGGCAAAGTGATGAGCGAAAGGAGCCCAAATTACACCCCAAGACAGAGGCCGTGATTTTAGAGGCACAAGAAGGGGCGGGGTGGACCCCAAGCAGGGGTCACTCATTCAAGCATTCAGCCATTCACTCATTCCTCCTGTGCCTCTGGCCCTGAGGAGGTCTGGGGTTGATCAACTAACTTTTCCTGCAGGGTCCCAAACCCACCTGCCCAGAGAGTGAGCGCAGCCAGGTGAGGAAATTGACAAAGCAAGCCCAGTGGGAGACAACGACCTCGAAAGGTAGCTCTCCACCACTGGTTGGTGGTAGCCACGGGGAAAGAACTCAGTGTCCTCCCAGAGTCATCATCTTACAGGGAAGCCCAAAAACAAGTTTGCCTGTGAAGCCCAGGGAACGTCAGTCATTAAACGGTGGCCCAAACCACACCACTCCATGAGCTTGGTTTAGGCTACGTGGTCAGTTTGCAGCTCCCACCCTGCAGGTCCTGGGGTCTCCTGGCCCACCTCAGGCACAGGTTCCTGGCATCCTACTTCATCTCGGTCTCAGATTACAGGTCACAGGTCACGGGCATCAATCCCCTGGGACACAGGATGAATGGAGGCCCACACAATGGAAATGGGGAGGCTGCTCAGACAATTGACCACTGAGAGGGAAAAAAATGTCTCTCCAGAGCGAGAGAAGAGTTACGCGCAAGGAGAAAATTAACCTAAAGTGAAGTTTACTGGGAAGACACGTCCCTCGTTTCCAGTTCATGCAGGGTATTAAATATAGTTCCCTGAGGAGGAAACTGGAAATAGAACTGCCAGATGATCCAGCGATCGCACTCCTGGGCATACACACCGAGGAAACCAGAATTGAAAGAGACACATGTACTCCAATGTTCATTGCAGCACTGTTTATAATAGCCAGGACATGGAAGCAACCTAGATGTCCATCTGCAGATGAATGGATAAGAAAGCTTTGGTACGTATACACAATGGAGTATTTCTCAGCCATCAAAAAGAATGCATTTGAATCAGTTTTAATGAGGTGGATGAAATTGGAGCCAATTATACAGAGTGAAGTAAGCCAGAAAGAAGAACATCAATACCGTATATTAACGCATATATATGGAATTTAGAAAAATGGTAACCTGAACCCTGTATAAGAGACTGCAAAAGAAACATAGGCATTTAGAACAGTCTTTGGGACTCTGTGGGAGAGGGTGTAGGTGGAATGATTGGGGAGAATGGAATTGTAGCATGTATATTATCATAAGTGACCAGTCCAGGTTCGACGCATAAATTTTCCTCTGTTCATTTCTTTGCATTTGTGCTTTTTTAATAAAATTCTTTTTTAGAAATAAAAAAATAAAATAAACCAATGAATAATCCAAAAAAAAAATAAATAAATATAGTTCCCTGTGCCATACGTCAGTCCCTGCCCGTCGTGCCACCCCTGTTTCTCCGCATCCGGGGACAGCCCTTCCTCCTCTACCCAAATTTTATTTTCATTTGTACGCTTTTATTGGAGTACAGCTGATTTACAATGTCGTGTTAGTTTCAGGTGTACAGCAAAGTGGTTCAGTTTTGCTTACATATGTATGTTGTTGTTCAGTTGCTCAGTCATGTCTGACTCTCTGTGACCCCATGAACTGTAGCTCACCAGGCCTCCCAATCCATCACCAACTCCCAGAGTTGACTCAAGCTCATGTCCACTGAGTCAGTGATGCCATCCAACCATCCCATCCTCTGTCGTCCCCTTCTCCGCCTGCCCTAAATCTTTCCCAGCACCGTGGTCTTTTCCAATGAGTTCATTCTTTTCATCAGGTGGCCAAAGTATTGGAGTTTCAGCTTCAGCACCAGTCCTTGCAATGATTATTCAGAGATGATTTCCTTTGGGATTGACTGGTGTGTGTATGCTGCTGCTGCTAAGTCACATCAGTGCGTGTATACATACATACATACATATATATCTTCTTTTTCAGACTCTTTGCCCTTGTGGGTTAGTGCAGGATATTAAATATAGTTCCCTGTGCCATACGTCAGTCCCTGTTATTTATGTTTTATATATTGTTGTTGTTCAGAAGTGTCTGACTCTTTTACAACCCCTTGGACTGCAGCACGCCAGGCCTCCCTGTCTCTCACCATCTCCTGGAGTTCAACCAAATTCATGTGCACTGAACTGGTGATGCCCTCCAACCATCTCATCCTCTACCGCCCTCTTCCCCTTTATATTATAGTGTGTATTTCTTTCCAACCTTAAATCGGAGATTTAAAATTCACCATCTGAAGCATACTGCCCCAATTCTTTGGAGCCCAAAAGAACCGACTCATTGGAGAAGACCCTGGTGGCTTTTCCTGAAAGACTGAAATGAAAGGAGAAGGGAGTGGCCGAGGGTGAGATGGTTGGATGGCATCACCGACTCAATGGACATGAGTTTGAGCAAGCTCCGGGAGAGAGTGGAAGACGGGAGCCTGGCGCGCTGCAGTCCATGGGGTCGCAAAGAGTGGGACACGACTGAGAGACTGAACAGCCAGGATAAACACACAAGTCCTCACTTGCTCTCAGCCCCTGTGTGTTTTAGGTCCCACCACATCTCTCCTTCCTTCACCACAGGGTCCAGGCTCTTTCACAAGCCCTCCTTGCTCCTGGGAATCCCAGCTCCTTCCTGCCTCACACTAGTCATCCTAGAAGTCTCCGTGTGAACATCCCTTCCTAGGAAGCCTTTCCTGCCCCGTTATTACTTTCCAAGCTCGCCTTCCTTCCCTCAAGCCACTTCCCACAATTGTACCCAAACTGCAACCTGTGTGATCGGACTGTTTACCTTCCTGCTGGGCTGGGGAGGCCCCATGGGCAGGGAGCTCCCTGCCTATTCACCACCAAACCACCAGCACTGTTCCTAAGCACCCAAGGAGTAGAATAATTAATGCAAGTGTCAAATAAAACAATTGTGCAAAAACTATCAGTGGTTTTCATTGACTTCGTGCTAAATCATCAGGGGTATCTTGATGCAGGCAGTGTTTTAGGAGTGTGGGGTCCCCATCAGGGCAGGTCCTGTCACACTGCCCTGGCACCAGATGGATCACAGCTGGGACACTCTAGTTGGGCAATTTTTTTTTCTTTTTATTGATACTATTTCAAACATAATAGGTAGACTGGAAAAGCTCTACCTTCTGGAGGAGCAACACAATTCAATTCTTTTTATTTTCTCTTTGTAGACTTTTAAACTTTATTTACATGCAATTTTTACATATTACACTCCATTTACAGTCATTGCAGAATATTGGTTATACTCCCCGTGTTGCATAACACATCCTTGAGCCCACCTTGCACCCAGCAGTTCGTGCCTCCCCTCACCCCCCAGCTTTATATTGCCCCGCTCACTGGCAATCACTGGACTGTTCTCTATGTTTGCGAATCTGCTTCTTTCTTGTTATATTCACTAGTTTGTTGTATTTTTTAGATTCCACCTATAACTGATATTATACTATTTGTCTTTCTCTGCCTGACTTATTTCACTTAGTATAATGGTCTCCAAGTCCATCAATATTGCTGCAAATGGCAAAATTCCATTTTTTTTTTTTTTTTATGGCTGAGCGGTATTCCATGTGTATATACAGATCACATCTTCTTTACCCATTCATCTTATGATGGACACTTAGGTTGCTTCTGTAGATTGTCAATTGTAAATAACACTGGGGTTATTGGGGGTACATGTATTTTTCCGAATGAGTCTTTCTGTTGGGGTTTTTTTAATATACCCAGGAGTGGAATTGCTGGTCATGTGGTAGCTGTATTTTTAGTTTTTTGAGAAACCTCCATACTATGACATAGCAGCTGCACAAATGTTCATCCCACCTGGAGTGCACAAGACTTCGCTCTCCGCCACATCCTCACCAGCCTTATTATTTATACTCACTTGCCGATGGCCATTCTGGGACCCTGGTTCTCCTTACCCGCACGCTCTGTCTGGCCCACAGCCTGTGTTCCCTGGAGAATTCGGTGGCAGGCAAGCTTCGGGTGAGAAGCCGCGGGGCCTGGGCGGGACGTGCCAGCTTGTGCAGTGACTGCACGCAGAGCCCTCGAGACACTGGAGAACCACGAGGGGCCCCCCTGTCCTCCAGCTCCCTGAGCAAAGCAGGAGAAGGGGCGGCTGACCTCTCCCTGAGCAACCTGTCCAGGTGCTTCCCAGTCTTAAGCTGCTGTGATTTTCAAATATCTTGGGCTCAATGGTCAGGTCTCCAAAGAGGGATCAGGGGTGGGTGGGAATGCTCACAGCCTCACGGCCAGGATCAAGGGAGGTCTGGGAATCAGAGAGAAAGCAGCTGACTAAGGGAAAAGGCCTGGGAGGTTGGGAGGCCCTGCTGAGACCCTGGTTAAAAGGAAAGGAAGCCCAGGGAAATTATTTAATGCTGGCATTTCCTAGGCATGATGGCTTGCTTCTTTGAAAGGTCCCCGGGCCAAATCCCCGACGTCCTGCATCATAAAGCGGGGAGGGGGCTTGCAGGGGCATCTGCTCTGCTCTCAATGATGACCCTCGGAGGCCTGTCCCCCCCCCCAGCCCTGTCTCTGGAGCTGGGATTTGGGGGTTGACATTCGGAAAGGCAGACTCAACCGGAGAATCTAACCCCCAGTGCAGGAGAGATGACCAAGGATCCGTGAGCCCCGGGTCCCCGCTGGGCTCCCCTTGCTGGTAGCCTGGAAAGTGTTAGTCACTCAGTCGTGTCTGACTTTTTGCAACACCTTGGACTGTAGTTCCCCAGGCTCCTCTGTCCATGGAATTCTCCAGGCAAGGACACTGGAGTGGATAGCCATTTCCTTCTCCAGGGGATCTTCCCGACCCAGGGATCAAACCCGAGCCTCCTGTATTGGAGGCAGATTCTTTACCCACTGAGCAGAGCTCCAGAACATCCATTCCAGCAGTGTCCCACCGGAGTCGCCCGGGCATGTCACCATCCTCCCTAAGCTGTGTTTTTCCTGGAAGGAGAATAAGGAGGCCAGCCTGCCTGTCACCCAGGTGCTCTGAAGAATCGGTGGGGTACTGAGCATAACTGTAAAGCCATAATGCTTCCCACCATCAGACCAGATAAGGCCAGGGAGCAGCACGGTTCCCAGTTGTAGACATAGATTTAAAAAGCAATAATATCCTTCTCTCTTAATGGGCTGATGCTCCATGCTTTGAGCTTAGAAAGGTATCAGCCAATTTGATTTCAAGATTGCAAGACAGTGCGGAAATAATCAATGATCTTCCTTTTTCGTGACACAATAGGCTTCTTAAAAGCAAATTAAGTGATTTCTTTTCACATTTGAAGAAATTGGAAGGAATCTTTGGTATTGGGCTGATTATACTAAAGACCCAAAGAGAAGATGAGGTTGAAAAGGCCAAAAACAACAAATAAAAACAGCAGTGAGAAAAAGATGAATTGACAGCTACTGAGGTCCCTGTGTGACAGCCCAGGCCTGGAATGTGACCGGCCAGGTGAAGGGGTCCACAGGTAATGAGGCCCAAACTTCAAGGTGAACCCAAAAGGCCCTCCAAGGTCAGCCACACACTTGGGGTCCCCCTGGGGTGCCAGTCGCTTTTGTGAATTCCCTGGAAATAGTACGGTTAGAGAACTCCAAGCGAGGAGCATCTGAAACCAATTACAGACTCTGCCAGTTATTTAGGACTTGTGATGTCTCATCCAGCACATTCCTTCCTAAGTCTGTAGGCACCAAAGGTCTGGGTGGCACATTTCAGCTGGCCACACCCCGGGGCCTCCTGTGTCAGGTAAAGTGAGACCGTCAGGGATGAAGGATTCACCAGTCGGGCTCTGTTTGCAGCAACAGTCCTTTGAAGGAAGCGGCTGCTCTGGCCTTTCAGCCGACAGAGATGTTGTTTACTGCAAAACCACGGCAGCACACTGAGATGCGAGTTAATGTGTGTCTCAGAACAGAGGAAACACTCATAAGCAGTTGGGACTTTCTTGTTTCAGCTGAATTTTCACTTCACTAGAAAACCCTTTGTCACGGTTGGTGCAAGAAGATAGCAACAAAGGTTCAGCACGTCCGGGGACCCTAGCATCAGCCCTATCATAGAGAAAGCTGGTCCCGTCCCGTCCCTTCACTGTTCCTCATCTAGAAAAGCAAGGGCCTCCCTTTGACTCCAGTTTCTCAGATGGATACTGGCCTGTTCTGCCAGCACAGCCCTCCTCCTGGATGACTCCCTTCTTCTGGTCAAATTTCTTCCTTCGTTTTTATTTATTTCCTCATTGTTGGCTGTGCTGGATTTTCATCACTGCCAGGGCTTTTCTCTAGCTGCAGCAGGTAGTGGCTTCTCTCTAGTTATGGTGCCCAGGCCTCTCATTTCAGTGGCTCCTCTTTTTGCAGAGCATAGGTTCTAGAGCGCAGGCTCAGGTGTTGTAGTTCTCAGGCTTACTTGTCCCTCGGCACGTGGGATCTTCCCAGATAAGAGATCAAACCTGTGTCTCCTGCATTGGCAGGCAGATTTTTCACCACTGAGCCACCAGGGAAGTCCCTTCTTTTTATGCATCAACTTTCTTTCCATGGTATCTTTGGAGAGACAGGTTTCTGCCTTGCCTCATCTTTACGTATTTCCAAGAAACAAGACTGAAACTGACCTTTTCCTTTTATAACCCGAAGGACACTCTCACTATTTGACATTCTTTGTCCCCTAAGAATAATTTAGGGGAGCCCAACACAGCTGATCTTAATAAAAGAAGCAGGGAAACAATATTCCAAACAAAAGCACATCAGTCGTCTCCAACAAAGAAGCAGACTCTGTGGTCCGGAGATCTTCCAGGACGGCCACCCCTCTCACTGGCCTGGGGAGCTGGCAGGATCAGACACACAGCACTCAATCTTGATGGTGAGAGCTGCCGTCGGAATAAGGCAGAGCCCCTCGCTGGCTCAGCAGGTAAAGGATCTGCCTGCAATGCAGAAGACCTGGGTTCGATCCCTGTGTTGGGAAATCCCCTAGAGGAGGGGATGGCAACCCATTCCAGTATCCTTGCCTGAAGAATTCCATGGACAGAGGAGCCTGGAGGGCTGCAGTCCCTGGGGTCACAAAGAGTCGGACACGACTGAGCAACTTTCACTTTCACTTTGCTGCAACCTGGGCCCTGCCTGGATTCAGAGCTCTGCGTGTAAGTCAGGCCCCTGACACATGGTTTGCTTTGGCCCAGCAACACTTAACCTGCAGTCTTGCACAATTCATTCACAGGACACAGGCACGCTGGTGCAAACTGAAGAGGCGATGCCAACCAGAGTCAGAAAGAGTAATCTTTCCCCCTTTCCCTTTAGAGCCGGGGCTGTTAGGGTTCTGAGTATCCTGGCCTTTAAGGCACACAGAGATGCTACCTGCTATGCATAACTGCTTTACAGAGGGTACAATTTGGAGGAGTTACTCAAATGCATTGATTTAGAAAGACGCAAACTCCTGACAGTAGTAAAGAACCTGCCTGCCAGCGCAGGAGACATAAGCGACACGGGTTCGATCCCTGGGTCAGGAAGATCCCCTGGAGGAGGGTATGGCAACCGACTCCAGTATTCTTACTTGAAGAATCCCCATGGACAGAGTAGCCCTGCGGGCTATAGTCCATAGGGTCGCAAAGAGTAGGGCATGACTGAAGCAACTTGGTACCCACACACACAAACTCCTGATCATAATTTTGTGAATTTTGCATTTCATATTTAGATCCAAAATAAAGTTATCTTGGGGTATATACTTCCAACAATCAGCTCCCAACAGTTCTGCCTTCCAGTGACATTGTATCCTGAGCAGGAGGGCATTCCACAAGCTCAGGGAAACTTGTGCCTCCCTTCCAGGCTCTCCTTAGCACCACACTCTCTGCCAACAGCCTTCCTTTTTAGCTGGAACTTGTTAGTTGGCAGTTGTTAGCTCCATGGTAATTAACTTCCTCCAGGGCATCTTAGATGGCCTCCAAATGTCAAGAAACTCTAACCTTGTGCTTTTTTGAAAGTCATTTTATTATTCTAGGAGGGCTTCCCTGATGGTTCAGTGGTAAAGAATCCACCTGCCAAAGCAGGAGACATGGGTTGATCCCCGGGTCGGGAAGATCCCCAGAGGAGGAAATGGCACCCCACTCCAGTGTTCTTGCCTGGGGAATCTCACGGATGGAGGAACTTGGTGTGCTGCAGTCCATGGGGTCACAAAAAGTTGGACACACTTTAGCAACAAAACAACAACAAGAACAGCAACATTATTCTAGAAGGGAAAAAAAAAACGTGTACTGCCAAAATCTAACAGTAATCCAAGTATCCCCCAGTGGCCAGGAGTTCCGTGCAAGCCTCTGAAATCTCTCATTATGAAATTGTACATCAATATATGCAAGTGGATCAATTCTCCAGAATTAGTTCTTAGGAAAACAATTTATAAAGTCTTATAAGCCTGTCTTAGAGACAGAAGGAAAGTCACAAAGAGCTAATAGCAATAGAAATTCACACTGATGTACTTCTTTAAATCCTCTACAACCTTTGAAGATGTTATCCGGTGACCTAAGAATGATACTTGCAGATGATCTTGAAACAACAAATGTCTACGCCCTGAACTGAAGCATGTGTTGGTTTACCCCTTTGGTGATAATATCTATGAATTCTGTAAATCATTCACATTCTTAGAGCTAGTATGCTGTAATAGACCACCCAGCTTGATGAACACAAGGTTTTAGCTGGAGGAAAAATAACAATTGTGGTTGGAGGCTAAATTCCATTCCAGAAGCTCAGAGCTGAGGACAGTCTTCCCCAAGCAGGGTGGGTACTTACCGGTGGGGGAGGGAGAATCTTGGACAGCAGTAGGTCTTATGCATCCAGGCACCCTTGGCAATGACACCGGTAGCTTCCCCATCCCCCGGGCTTGTGTGAATGCTCCATTCATCCCTATTCTTCCAGGCAATTGGCCAAAGTTCACTGCCGAGTAGGAATCTGGGGCAAACACCAAAGGAATATACTTAAAGCAAATAACTCAGAAAAAATTCAACAAGCTGCAACTTTCTGCAGTTGCACTGTGTTTTTCTGTGGTGTTTTTGTTTTCCCCCAGAATGAAGGGGTTTCCCCATTTTTGCATCTTTGACCATATTGTGTTTTGTTCTACTGTTTCTGGCACAGACAGAAGAATCCAGGGTCTCATTAACTCACTGATAAATGCACGAGGCCCCTCTCCTTTGTCTGCCGGCCAAGGGGGCTGATCTGAGGGCTCAGGTGCTGATTCAAGCCTCTGCCATGGTCATTCCGTCCCGGAGATGGTCAGCAACTTCATATTTGTGGTCGAAAGGAAGCGCTTAAGAAACGTCTGTAGCTAATGAAGTGCAGCTGACACACAGAAGCATTTGTGAATGGGAAGGATCCGTGGCTTTTTTCAAAGCATTTTTGAAATGTGAAAACATTGCAAGTATTAGGTGCTTTCTGGGACAGTGTGGGGAGCGAATCCGGTAGCCTGTTCTTTCACGTAGCTGAGGAAGTCAAGGTACAGTAATTTAGTAATCTGAAACAAATTAAAAACCAGAGCTGCAGAGGGCAAAGAACAATGAGAGAATCCTCAGCTCTCAGGATTTTGGCAAAACATCCGCATTTTAAAACCATGACAGGAATGAGAAGGGGCAGGAATCGTGACCCAACAGTCAGGGGCAGAGTCGCAAACTGTGAACCCAGGTCGGCTCTCCCCTGTCTTTACCCATGAACTTGGGTCTTTACAGTTGAATAGCGCTTTTAAAGAACTGGGTGTGTGTCCCCCAACAGAGCTGGGATGAAGATAAATCTCCTCCTTTCTGCTGATGACACAGTTTTATGACCATGAACTAAGAATGACCTCCAAAGATGCAACCGGGAAGAACCTCTCAAGTTGAATTACTCAGACCCTAAGGTCACTCACTGTCTTTGCAGACACTCTTCAAGACCCAGTGATCATCACTCAATAAGTTCACAGGCAATTCAGTGTATCCAAGTCAGTTATCCCTGTGCGTTCCCGACATCCTCAGCTGTTCAACACACGGGAGAGAAAGGATCTCCACGCTCTCCTGGGCCCTCCAAAATCAAGGACTGGGTTACACCGTCTCTGAAGACATTTCAGGCCTTCACAGTGTCTGTTGTTCGGTAGCTCAGTCCTGTCCGACTCTTTGAGACCCCATGGACAGCAGCAAGCCCGCCTTCCCTGTCCTTCACTGTCTCAAACTCATGTCCATTGAGTCGGTGATGCCATCGAACCGTCTCATTCTCTGTCTGAGCTCTTATTAAAGACCAGATCTAAAGTTAGAGCCATTCCAAAGATGAGGAAAATCTTAGATTCTGCCTGGCACTGCCTTCCCCAGCGTGGGGACAGCAACCTCCTTCTCAGGGTTGGGAGGAGGGGATCAGTCCTGTGCCCTCCCGCCCACCCCGACCCTGATTCCCAAGGGCCTGGGCCTGCTGTCCACCATCCACGTGGAGCTGCAGATCTCTGATCCAAACAAGCCCCAGCCCAGCGGGAGATGTCTTGGATTGGACCCACGGTTTCCTTCCTTTCTCCTGCTCCTCCACGTTCTGTCTTTGCATTCAGTTAGAATATCTTTATTCTTAGATTAGAAAAATCCTTGCATTGAGTTAGAGTATCACAGGTTACATGCTTGGGCCACATAAATCTCACCTCGTCCAGAGTCCCGTTTACTCAGTTGACTTCTTACTGTGCTCTGGCCTCTTATCAAGGTTCACACTAAGAAAAAAGCCATGAGAAAACAGCACTTGGCTTTCGAATGAAAACACTGTTTACACCTTTCCCACTATGTTATCTCACGTTTGCTCACAGTTGAAGTCCAGGTCAGTTTCTATTTGAATAACTCACAGACAGGAAACCTTTCGTCAACCCTGGGGAACTTCCTATTTTCTGATCATGGAAACCGTGACATAACTTTTCCCCATTTTTCCCTGTCTCCTCTGGGATGCTCGAAGCTTGCTGAACGTTTGTTCCAGCTGTACTGCCCATTCTCCTGCGCCTGTTTTCTTCTCCCTCTTTCTGGCTCCTCCTCTCTACTTTGCTGTGTGCTGAATTTGGGGGAGGGGACACGGGCCCTATATCACACCCCGGCTTTTTTGAAAACAGATAATGCATCTGTTTAAAAAAACTTATTGAAATATAATTGATCTACAATATTGCATTAGTTTGAAGTGTGCAGCAAAGTGATTCCGTTTTACATATATACATGTACTTTTTCATCTTCTTGTCCATCATAATTTATTATAAGATGCTGAGCTTTGTTCCCTATGCTATACAGCATATATATTGGTTACCTATTTTACATACAATAGTGCATATATTTTAATCTGAAACTCCTAATCACCCTTCCCAGCTCTTCCCTTTTTGGTAACCATAAGTTTGTTTTCTATGTCTGTTAGTCTATCTCTGTTTTGTAAATAAGTTCATTTATATCATGTTTTTAAATTCCACAAATAAGTGATACCATGATATCATGATATTTGCCTTTCTCTTTTACTTCACTTAGTATGATAATCTCTAGGTCCATCCATGTTACTTTCACTTCAGTTCAGTCGCTCAGTCATGTCCGACTCTTTGCAACCCCATGAATCACAGCACGCCAGGCCTCCCTGTCCATCACCAACTCCTGGAATTCACTCAAACTCATGTCCATCCAATCGGTGAAGCCATCCAGCCATCTCATTCTCTGTCGTCCCCGTCTCCTCCCGCCCCCAATCCTTCCCAGCATCAGACTCTTTTCCAGTAAGTCAACTCGTCGTATGAGGTGGCCAAAGTATTGCAGTTTCAACTTTAGCATCAGTCCTTCCAATGAACACCCAGGATTGATCTCCTTTAGAATGGACTGGTTGGATCTCCTTGCAGTCCAAGGGACTCTCAAGAGTCTTCTCCAGCACCACAGTTCAAAAGCATCAATTCTTCAGTGATCAGCTTTCTTCACAGTCCAACTCTCACATCCATACATGACCATGGGAAAAACCACAGCCTTGACTAGACGGACCTTGGTCAGCAAAGTAATGTCTCTGCTTTTTAATATACTATCTAGGTTGGTCATAATTTTCCTTCCAAGGAATAAGAGTCTTTTAATTTCATGGCTGCAATCAGTATCCGCAGTGATTTTGGAACCCAAAAAAAGTCTGACACTGTTTCCACTGTTTTCCCATCTATTTCCCATGAAGTGATGGAACCAGATGCCATGATCTTTGCTTTCTGAATGTTGAGTTTCAAGCCAACCTTTTCACTCTCCCCTTTCACTTTTCTCAAGAAGCATGTTACTTTAAATAGCGTTATTTCATTCTTTATTTATGACTGAATAGTACTCCACTGTGTATCTATACGATATCTTTTTTATCAACATATTAACTTCTTTATCTGTCAATGGACAGTAGGTTTCTTCCCTGTCTTGACTATTGTAAATGGTGCTGCTATGAACATAGTGGTGCATATATCATTTTTAATTACAGTTTTAATCTTTTTCAGATGTATTCCCAGGAGTGGGATTACTGGACCATATGGCGACTGTATGAACCTCCATACTGTTCTCCATGGTGGCTGTATAATTTTTGCATCTTTAAAGTATCCATTCACAGAAACTTTGATATATGCACCTAGCGGTGAGAAAGGGCCATGTGAGTTGGAGGAGGAGACCTCATTCAGGCCTTTCCTCCAGGGAATTTGCTGTCAGCTCAACCAAAGGAAAAGAGCTCTGCTGTCATAACTGTTCACTTTTTTCATCATGTGTGCCCGAAGCATATCCAAGATCATTTTTGTTCCTTGAGGTAATTCATGCTGGAGCTCACGAGTGTATGTGTCAGTGAGCCAGTGACTCCTGAGTCAGTGACCCAGGCTGCTCCTGGCTGCAGTGACTCCTGCATACACCCGTGCAAGCTGTGCCTCCTCTCCCAGTGGTTTGCAGACCTTCAAATGGACAGGCAGGCCTCTGCAGGGGCTTCCTGGCAATAGCACTCACTCAAATGCCATGACCAGTACTTGCCTGCAGTAGAAGACCAGGCTTTGGAGTCACATTGCTATTCTTCTGTGAGATGCTGATATTTTTTTACCCTTAAAATATCACTGTTCACAAATTCCATCAAAGCAATTGCATTCTTAGAAGATTATGGAATGTCTTGGATGTAAATATATTTGTTGAAAGTCTTTTTCAAAGAAAATTCAGGAGAAAAATGGAATCACTTCCTAAAATAACCTCTACTAAGATTCCAGGAAGCTATGCATGAAGGGTCCTCTAGGAAGTGGGGGGTGTGGGGGTGGGAGGCAGGCGAAGGAAACAGAAAACCTTACCACAAGCAGAAAACCACACTGCAGTATCAGAAATGCATCCTGCAGCTCAGGTCCTCTTCATCTCGGAGAGAGGAAGGGGTCACGGTACATATTTTTGATGGTACAATAAATCCAATCAAATGCCACCGCCAAGAGACTCATTAAACAAAGTGATTTGGGAAAGTCAAAAAGCGAAAGCGTCTATCATTCATGAAGCAAAATGAAAACAGGGGCGGCTCCAATCACATAGAAGGCGTTACTTGGTCATTTTATGCTGCTGCTGCTGCTAAGTCACTTCAGTCGTGTCCGACTCTGTGTGACCCCATAGACGGAAGCCCACCAGGCTCCCCCGTCCCTGGGATTCTCCAGGCAAGAACACTGGAGTGGGTTGCCATTTCCTTCTCCAATGTGTGAAAGTAAAAAGTGAAAGTGAAGTCGCTCAGTCATGTCCGACCCCTAGCGACCCCATGGACTGCAGCCTACCAGGCTCCTCCATCCATGGAATTTCCTAGGCAATAGTACTGGAATGGCTTGCCATTGCCTTCTCCGCATTTTATGCTAATTAAATACAAATTCCAGTGGAGACACCACAGGCGCAAAGCTCAGCTTCTCATGACTAGCACTGAGTTACAGAGACAAGCTGATAGAAGAAAAGTTAACCGGCCGTTTTCATTTGTCGAAAGGCAAGGAAAAAGCACTATACACTCACTTGGAGGATAAAGCCCCCTCCACGTGGGGCGAGAGGCATGAAGGGGGTCCTGAGGAGGTCAGACCTCCCTGCTTCATCCCCCCACCGGCAGGGGCTGTGAGGGGGTACACATTTCTGTACTGGGGGTAGGGTGCCTTTGAAAACAGAATTGCAGTTCTGTAGGGGAAGAGTCAGTGCTCTGGAAAGTTCTATTTTCCTGGTAGGTAAGCGAAGAGAATGTGCCTCAAGAGTGAAGCTCTAAGGGACCCTCTTGGGCCCTGGCCATCCCTAGATCTAACCTGCCTCCCTCCTCTCACCTTGGGGAGGGGGTCTCACCCACTTACCTACCTTACAGGGGTTCACTGAATGGAAGTCTCAGGGGGAGGGAAGTCAGGCCCAGAGAACACCTCCCATGGGAGAGTCTTGGGCCGGGGGTGGTGAACGTGGGTGGGCTCAGGGTGCCATCATGGCAGGAGGGCAGTTTCAGAATTTGTGTCCAATTAAATGGATTTCATATCTTCCTACAGACCAGTGTGTGTACAGATCCAGTTCCCTTTATGGTCTTCGCTTTCCAAATACCCGACTTACCTCAAAGTGATTTTATAGCAAAAGGAGCAAAGAGAGCATGGTGTAATACACTCAATGAAAAATTAAAAGAATAAGAATGATGTTTGGAATGTGTTAATCGCTCAGTCGTGTCCCACTCTCTGCTCCTGTGGACTGTAGCCCACCAGTCTCCTCCGTCCGTGGGCTTCTCCAGCAAGAATGCTGGAGTGGGTTGCCATTCCCTTCTCCAGGGGATCTTCCCGACCCAGGGATTGAACCTGGCTCTCCTGCAATGCAGGTAGACCCTTGGCCATCTGAGCCACCAGGGAAGCTCATAATAATAATGATAATAGAGGTCAAATCTACTAAACCCCGCTGCTACTGCTGCTAAGTCACTTCAGTCGTGTCCAATTCTGTGCGACCCCATAGACGGCAGCCCACCAGGCTCCCTCGTCCCTGGGATTCTCCAGGCAAGAACACTGGAGTGGGTTGCCATTTCCTTCTCCAGTGTGTGAAAGTGAAGTCGCTCAGTCGTGTCTGACTTGTAGCGACCCCATGGACTGCAGCCTACCAGGCTCCTCCGTCCATGGGATTTTCTAGGCAAGAGTACTGGAGTGGCTTGCCGTTGCCTTCTCCAACTAAACCCTAAATCCCTCCAATGGCTCCCCACCTCTTTCAGAGTAAAAGTCGGAGTCTCTCTGGAGTCTGCCATCTCCTCAGCCACCACCTCAGCCTCTCCTGCTGCTCGTCCCCGCGCCGTCCCCTCTGAGCACTGGTCTCTGCCCTTCCTTCTGCCTGGAAGGGTCTCCCTGGAGACCTTCCCATTGCTCCCGGCCTGGCTTCCTGGCCCATGGCTGCCATGTCTGAAATCACACGCTTCCCCAGTACATGCACACAACACACTGACATTTTTCCTTCTCACGCCCTCTAGTCTTCTCCTTAGCGTTCAGCACCAATCAACATTTTACACTCCTTAGTTGTTTATTTTGCTTATTTTTTTTATCCCCAACCCCTCTTGAAGACAAGCTCCATGAAGAAGGGATGCTGCCTGGCTCCCTTTCTCTTTTTTTCTCACCCTTGAATTCCCAGCTGCCTCAAGCAGTTCTCAGGCTTCTTTGGCAGCTCAGGCAGGAAAGAATCCACCTGCAAAGCAGGAGACCTGGGTTCAGTTCCCGGCTTGGGAAGGTCTCCTGGAGAATGGAGCTCTCAGCACATGGCTTGCCTGCGTGTGTGCCTGCTAAGTCCCTTCAGTCATGTTAGACTCTTTGCGAACGACCCAACGGCAACACTCAAAAACCACATCTGGAATGAGAGAAGACACATACTGTAGCCTGCAGATTCATGGGGACATCCTTGTTACCATTACAGCAAGCCTCTGAGATCTCTGTTTTCTTTAGTTCTTGGCCACTGAATATTCTTGGCACAGAGAGACATGGTTTTAGAATGGAGACACAGTGCCTGAGAGTCAGAGAGAACTTCTTTCTCATGATCTCATTGGCCCGGCCCTGCGACACGCAGGTAATTCCCGCAAACTCCCCTGAACTGCTCCTCCCTCAACTGTAAATAACTATTAGAGAAATAACGGTCGTCTCTTCTAAGCACTTACTGGTCCATCAGACTCGGTGCTAATAACCTCCGGGGGTTCCGGAGGAGGCACAGGTGAATATACTGAGCTCTACAGATAAGGAAATGCGCTCTCAGAGACAGTAAGTCCTCTGCCCAAGGCCACAGAAAGCTCAGTTCAAGCCCAGAGAGTCGTATTCCAGTATCCAGCAGAAGGAATCACAGTTTTGCATTGTTGAACTGTGCCATTTGATACTGGAATACATTCTTAAATAAATGTGGTTATGTTATACATAATTTTAAATACACATTTCTAGCTTTATTTATTTTGCTAATGACATTACTTACTATTTATTTCATAAGTCTTTTTGACTATGGAAATGATGTTAGACAAAAAGCAAATTCAAGCAACTTTCTTCTTTGAGTTCAAAATTGGTCATAAAGCAGTGGAGACCATGCATAACATCAACAACACATTTGGCGCAGGAACTGATAACAAATGTACAGTGCAGTGGTGGTTCAAGAAGTTCCACAAAGCAGACGAGAGCCTTGAGCATGAGGAGCATAGTGGCTGGCCGTCGGAAGTGGACAATGACCCACTGGGAGCAGCGGCTGCAGCTCATCCTCTTACAACACGCGTGCTGTGCTGTGTCAGCCACTCAGTGGTGGCCGACTCTCTGCGACCCGGTGGACTGTAGCTGCCAGGCTTCTCTGTCCGTGGGGATTCTCCAGGCAAGAATGCTGGAGTGGTTAACGATGCCCTCTTCCAGGGGATCTTTCCAGCCCAGGGATCGAACTCAGATCTCCTGCACTACAGGAGGATTCTTCACCATCTGAGCCACCAGGGAAGATCCAACTACATGGGAGAAGTTGCCAAAGAACTCAACGTCAGCTATTCTATGTTCATTCGGAATTTGAAGCAAACTGGAAAGGGGAGAAAACTCAGTAAGTGGGTGCCTCATAAGCTGACCACAAATCCAAAAAATCAGCATTTTGAAGTGTCAGTTTCTATTATTCTATGCTACAAAAATGAATCCTTTCTCAATCAGATTGTGACATGCAATGAAAAGTGGATTTTATGTAACAACTGGTGATGACCAGCTCAGTGGTTGGACTGGGAAGAGGCTCCAAAGCACTTCCCAAAGCCAAACTTGCACCAAAAAATGTCCTGGCCACTCCTCGGTGATCTGCTGCCAGTTGGGTCCACTATAGCTTGCTGAATCCCAGCAAAAACCATTACATCTGAGAAATATGCTCAGCAAATCAATGAGATGCACCAAAAACTATGCCTTCAGCCAGCATTGTTCAATAGAAAGGGCTCAATCCTTCTCCATGACAGCACTCAACCATACATTGTACAACCAACGCTTCAAAAGTTGAATGAACTTGGCTACAAAGTTTTACCTCAGCCGCCATTTTCACCTGACCTCTCACCAACCAACTACCACTTCTTAAAGCATCTCAGCAACTTTTTTCAAAGAAAACACTTCCACAACAAGCAGGATGCAGAAAATGTTTTCCAAGAGTTCATTGAATCCCATGTCTTGAGAGATATGGATTTTTATCATACAGGAGTAAACAAACATGTCTCATTGGCAAAAATGTGTTGGTTATAATAGCTCCTATTTTGATTAATAAAGATGTGTTTGAACCTATATAATGATTTAAAATCTGCTGTCTGAAACTGCAGTTACGTTTGCACCAATCTAATTTGAGACCACATGATTTCCCCGGGAAAGGAGGCATTTGAGTTAACGTCCCTCCAGCTGTCAGAGTTTCTCTCTGCCCACCCATCCAACTACCAACTCATCCAACCACCCACCAGCCTGCCATCCATCCACCCACCCTTCTAGCTATATCTATCCTCCCACCCACCCACCCACCCAAGAACCATCCATCCATCCATCCATTCATCCACCCATCCCTCTAATCCATATCCATCCATCCATCCATCCACCCATCCATCCCTTTATCTATATCTATCCTCCCGCCCACCACCATCCCACCCACCGACCCACCCACAGTCCATCCCCATCCATCCATCCACCCATCCGTTCATCCATCTTCCCACCCCCTCTGTCTATCCATCCACCCGCCAGTCCATGTGTCAGCCATCCATTCATCCATCTATCCACTCACCTCTCTGCCTGTATCCGCCAACCCAGCCTTGCACCCACCCTCTAATCCACCTGCATCCATCCATTCATGTATCCATCCACACATCCATCTATCTATATCTATCCTCCCACCCACTTACCATCCCACCTACCCGCCTACTCGCCAAGCCATCTGCCATCCATCCATCCCTTCCTCCACCCACCCACTCCTCTGTCTATCCATCCACCCATCCGTCTGCCCGTCTGCCTGTCCAATCATCTACCCGCTGTCTTACCTGCTGACCCGAGGAATTTTATTTACAGACACTTCAGCAAAACACCTTTCCAGTCAGAGAAGGCAGAGACAGTGCACGTCCTACCAGAACTTGTTTACTGGTGACATCTTTGGACTCGAAGAATGGTACTTTGTGATGTCATTAGCTACACCAATTACTTGGAATTTGAGATTACAGAAAACTGGCCAGGAAAGCAAGCAAGCAACCATGACATCCATCAAGAAACACAAGAGCTAGTAGTTGGTGGGTTGGGGAGCAGAGGGGAATATAACATATTTTCTAGTACAGACAGTTTCGGGACTGTCTTCAATGCCTTCAATTCAGTGCTTGAATTTTTTGAAAGTTGAGGATCTGATGGGCAGAAACACGAAATGCAGTTTAGAAGGACAAATAAACATCATTAGCATCCTCTGTGAGTGTTTCCTGCAGACAGCAATGAACGTATGCCCTGCTCTCCATCCTGCACTGCGCACTCTGGGGAGCCCCCAAAGTCCAGCCACACAGCTACTGTCTTTGGGGAGCCTCTGTTTCTCAGGGAAGAGAAAAAAGCATCATCTTGACAAGAAAACACAGTGGAGACAGGTGTGAAGAAGTGGTACAGGTGTCAAGGGCAATGAAGTTTATTTGTTGAGAAGTTTGGGTCCTGGGTGTGTACAAAACAACAGAGGGATCTTCTTGGGAGACAGGAAGCCCTAAGGTAGAGCTTTGCTGGTCACTCAGAGAGGAAAACCCAGCTCCCCAAGAGGCTGAACAGTCACACCCTGCCTGGTGGCATCCTCGCCAGCCCTGCCCTCACCAACAGCAGTGGGAGCAGAAGCCTCGGGAGCTACCCTCTCCTCCCCACCCCCGCCAGGCTCCTTGTCATCATGCAGTTGACCTTCAAGGCTGAACGCGGGGCACCCACTGCACCCTCACCCTGGGAGCTGAGCGCAGGCCTGGGGGGGCTGAACGCAGGCCTGGGGGAGCTGAGACCTGCCCGGGACCAGGGGCCCTAGTGCTCACTCCAAGTGCAGCGTCCACTCCGTGCCTCGGGCTTCAGCTGCATTTGCTGGCATTTTGGTTCACTTGTTTTTCAACCTGTTACCATCAGATCTTGCTAAACAAGCACCCTCAGTTCAGTTCAGTCGCTCAGTCGTGTCCGACTCTCCGCGACCCCATGAATCACAGCACACCAGGCCTCACTGTCCATCACCAACTCCCGGAGTTCACTCAAACTCATGTCCACAGAGTTGGTGATGCCATCCAGCCATCTCATTCTTGGTCGTCCCCTTCTCCTCCCGCCCCCAACCTTTCCCAGCATCAGAGTCTTTTCCAGTGAGTCAACTCGTCTCATGAGGTGGCCAAAGTATTGGAGTTTCAGCTTTAGCATCAGTCCTTCCAATGAACACCCAGAGCTGGTCTCCTTTAGAATGGACTGGTTGGATCTCCTTGCATCCAAGGGATTCTCAGTATTATCCTCACTTTCTTCGGTGCAAACACTTTTTTATTCTTCAACAATAAATGGTTACTATGAGAGGATGTGCTTAGATATTTTCCCTGCAGTTCAAACTTGGAGTTCCTTAAGGGCTGGGGTCTTGATCTCTTCTTGGGGCCCCTGGCCTCACACATCTGGCTCCTACAGGGCATGTCATTAATGTGCGCATGTGCATGAGTGCATTTAAACAGCTCTGTTGAGGTTTATATGCCACACGATTCATCCATCGCAAGTGTACAGTTCAAAGCCTTTTAGATTTACAGATCACTATAGTTAATTTTAGAACATTTTCATCATCTCAAAAAAAGAAAAGATCCTGTGTTCTTTGTTATCAACGCCCCTTCCTCTCAGGCCTCCGGCAGGAAACAACCACTAATCTTCCTTTCTCTGTGGATCTGCCTATTCTGCACATTTTGTACAAATGGAATCATGGAATGTGTGGCTTATTTGCCACTAGTTTCTTCTGCTGAGCTTGTTTTCAAGGTCCATCCATGTTGGGTCGGTGTCTATTCCTTTTTATGGTTGAATAGTACTCCATCATATGGCTAGACCACACTTTGTTTGTCCGCTTATCAACTGATGGGCATTGGAATTTTTCTACCTTCTGACCATTATAAGCAAAGCTGCTATAAAAGTAAGACACACATTTTTGAGTGAATGTAGGTTTTTATTTCTCTTGAATTGCTGCGTCATGTAGTAACTGTTTCACCTTTTAAAGTGTCTCTATGTTTAACTGTAACTTTTGTATTCCAAAGTGGCTGCACCATTTTATATGGTGGGTTCTCACTTGCCCTCATACTCGCCAACACTGATTATCATCTGATACACAGGTATGTCTTGAGTGGTGTCCTAGGGATGCTGAAGGTTGAGAGACTCCTGCAGTTGTAAGAAGTAAGTTCAGACTCTAAGCTGGGGTTCATTACCTGTGATTCTTGGCCTTTCGTGCAGATCCAGCTTGGCCCTGTGAGAGTGAGAGCTCATCAGCTTTCTGTTGCGTGTTGGTCCCCAGCTTGAGAACGTGCCAGGCTTTGCTCATCTTACCTTTCCCCATTTTCTGACCCCCACACCTCCGTCCTCTTTCCTCTGACTTCGGCTCACCATTCAAGGCTTCCTGCTTTCAAAACCTCACATTATGCAAGCATGTGTGGGGCAGCCCTCTGTGGCACCAACACACTAAGGTTAGTCCTGAGTGTGACTGGCGCAATAAGGACACGGGCAAAGCACTGACACGCAGCTGGAGTCCCAGCTCCACCTGATTAACCAGCAAGGTGAGTCTCCCCATTTGATCCACACAACTCCCCTCCAAACCCCATGCCACAAACGCAACCGCTTGTGGAGAATGAGTGAGCAATACTGAAAGTCAGTGGGGGCTCTCACCTGGACAGACAGCAAACGACAGCTCCTTACCAGGATGAGGTCTCAGAGGCTCCGAGAAGAGTGAGGGCCACAGGGTTACCTGTAACTTTCAGGTCCTGACGAGCACAGATGAGCGCCTCCATCCATTCCTGAAGTCACCGTGCAGGAAAGGAGGGTGGGGGCCAGCAGGCAACCTCGGAACCACATGTTCTATTCCAGCCCACCTTAGGGAAATCAGCAGAGATTGCTGAATGAATCATTTTGCACGGGAATTCAAATATTCAGGATTTGAATATCAGCTCAAACTGTGAATCGTCTTTCCTCTTTTAAAAACCATTACTGGTGATAACAATTTTTTTGGAATCCTCATTTTATAACTGACTTCTGGTTCCACTAGTCTCTTGGCACAGACAGAAACTACAAAGAACCTCGCCTGGCACCCTCGTTTGTGGTCCCACCGTGACCGAGGCCACCTGCCGCAGAGCTGCACTAGCAGGTGAGGAGTCTGGAAACAAAGCAAACAGTCTTAATCCATGAGAAAACTTTATCATAGCTTTTCCCAAGAAATCTCGCTTAGAGTGGTAATACCGCAGGACGGTAATAGGTATTAAATAACAAAAGAGCCCTGGGCTCAAACAAGCTTGTAAATCACCAATTAAGCCCAGTTTAAAAAGGTTTATTTACTGCAGCATTTGGGTGGGTGGTTTTTAATACTGCGATGTGAATTATGAATCTCCAGGAGGAGAATGTAACATGCAATATTCCCCAAACTCATGCGACCACAGAGACCGTATTTCCAAGCCCAGCTGGGGGACTGTGTGCCCACACGCCCCCAGTATGTTGTACAACAGGATGTGAAAACCAGAGAGGGAGCAAAGTTCACAACACTTTCCAAGGGGAAGGATGAAAGACCACAATCCTTATGCTCAAATCTCAGCCCAGCTCATTTATTCTCCCTCAATCACACGATCGTATAACACATATCCTGCTATTCTATTGTTTGAAGAATACAGAGTCACTGTTTTTGTAAACCTCATGTGGCATCATTGAAATAACGTGTGCTTTAATTCGTTTGTTTCAAAGACCTTGTTTCATAAAGACACAGGTTTTTCCCACAATGAATTTTACAGCATTCCTTCCCACCCTAGGTTTTCTGCAAGACTATTCAGAGCTGGAACACCAGAAAATGCCCTTGTAACTGAGAGGGCCCAGTCACGAGGCCACTTCGGCCATGAGCTGTCATTCCCAGGAAAGCAGACGGACAGCTGTCAGCACACCAGACAGGCTTGGTTTTCCTTCATGAAGAACAGCGGGCGAAGCAGTGATCTCAGCCAGAGTGTGCATCTCGATGCTAACTGCCAATGTGACAGCCTCAGAGGAACTCCAGTGGGTCCCAGCTGCCAAGAAGGCTTCCGATCAATGCAGAGAATTCCATGTGAAGAAACATGGAATTTTGTGAAAGGGATGAAATTGGTAGATGACACAAAACTGGAAAGAGCATTTAATATTACAGCGTTTGGCATGAGTGTGTCGGTCTTCTGGGACTGTCATAGCAAAGCACTGACCACATGGGGGCTTGGAACAGCAGGAGTTTCTTCTCTCTCATTCTGGAGACCAGAGAGCCAAGATCAAGGGTTGGCAGGGCCTTGCTCCTGCTAAAGGCCCAGGGATGGGCCTCTTGCTTCCACTAGGCTCCTGGTGGGGACTCTCACCTTAGGCCTGAGGCTCTCTGATTCCAGGGTGCAGTGGCATCCCCCCGTGTCTGTCCCTCTTCTTCTAAGAACACTGGTCATTAGATCATGACCCACCCTTTTCCAGGGTGACCTCATCTTGACTTCATTATACCTGCAAAGAGCCTATTTCCAAGTCAGGTCACATTCACAGGCACGGGGGTGGGGATTTGAAGGTATCTTTGCTACTGCTGCTGCTGCTAAGTCGCTTCAGTCGTGTCCGACTCTGTGCAACCCCATAGACGGCAGCCGACCAGGCTCCACTGTCCCTGGGATTCTCCAGGCAAGAACACTGGAGTGGGTTGCCATTTCCTTCTCCAATGTGTGAAAGTGAAAAGTGAAAGTGAAGTCGCTCAGTCATGTCTGACTCATAGCGACCCCATGGACTGCAGCCCACCAGGCTCCTCTGTACATGCGATTTTCTAGGCAAGAGTACTAGAGTGGCTTGCCATTGCCTTCTCCGGAAGGTATCTTTAGTGGGGACATAATTCTACACCATGACTCAGAGAAAGTCTCTAGAAATCTTGGCAACTAGAAAAAAAGGAGTGAAAACACATGAAGAAATGTAAAAGTGATTATTCCAAGATCTGTCCTTGGGTTCAAACATGCACCTGAACATGTAAACGGTAACAAAGAGTCAACTGGAAGAAACACACATGTGAAAAAGTTCATGTATGTTGGTCAGCTGCAACGTTCCTGTGAGTTGTCTGCAATGTGCTAGTGAAATGCCAGCAGGTCGTGAGTATGGGGTCTAGATCAGAGGCCATGTTCACCTCAGCCCCACCCCAGAAAGTACAGACCCAAAGTGCCAGGTTTCGCAGCGAACACCAGACCCCAAGAAGGCAGGCTGACCTACACGAGAAGGAAATGCAAAACTGAGGGGACACATGCGAATGTCTGGCTGCTTCACTGGGCCGCACAGCAGAGAACAACACCACACTGTAAGGCAACTGCTGCTGCTGCGTCGCTTCAGTCGTGTCCAACCCTGTGTGACCCCACAGACGGAAGCCCACCAGGCTCTCCCGTCCCTGGGATTCTCCAGGCAAGAACACTGGAGTGGGTTGCCATTTCCTTCTCCAATGAATGAAAGTGAAAAGTGAAAGTGAAGTCGCTCAGTCATGTCCGACCCTTAGCGACCCCACGGACTGCAGCCTACCAGGCTCCTCCATCCATGGGATTTTCTAGGCAAGAGTACTGGAGTGGCTTGCCATTGCCTTCTCCAGTAAGGCAACTACACTCCAATAAAAATTAATTTTAAAAAAGAAACAGTCCGGAGGGTGTTCAGAGGGCATCTCCGGTAAAGTCCAAACCCTAGGATATATATGAAAAGAAAGGGAAAATGAGTAGCGATAGGGGAGAAAAGACTTAAGGGGAACAAGAGAACCATCTTCAAATACTTGATGGGCAGACACGTAGAACAACTTTGAACTCATTGCTTTTCATCCTTTGGGCTAAGATCAAGTATAGCATGGGGACCTTCCAGGTGGCACAGTGGTAAAGAATGTACCTGCCAATTCAGGAAGCACCAGAGACTCGGGTTCGATCTCTGGGTTGGGAATATCTCCTGGAGAAGGAAATGGCAACCCAGTATTCTTGCCTGGAAAATCACATGGACAGAGGAGCCTGGTGGGCTACAGTCCATGGGGTCGCAAAGAGTCAGACAGGACTGAACATCTGAGCACCAAAACCTTTATTGTTAGTGGTAATGGGGAGATGGGTGTGAATTTAGTATACAACCCAGCTTGGGGGCTGCTGACATGGAGGAACATTCAGGTGGAAGGTGGGTGAGCCCTCACGTGGGATCCATGTAAAGAGGATCTCCACCCGAAGATCCCGTCCTTCTCGGTTTCAGGAAAGAAGAAAACATTGAGTGGAGCTGGAACACCTTCCAGCTATGCCCAGAGAGGCTCCTGATTCTGTTCGCACACCAATGAGCTCCCCCAGAGGAACCCATCAGATGCCAGGGTGATGGTCCCAGGACCCAGGGGGAACCAGCATAATTCGCCTGAGATAGCAAGTCTCCAATCTATCCTGGAGACATTTATCAGTGAAAATGGGGTCACAGACTGTATTCCAACAATCCACTTTTAGTACCTGTGGCTGCCAGGAAACTCAGCTGAATCTTGTTAAAATCAATCTTGTTAAAATCATTTTGACAACACCCCTCAAAGCTGGAACCCTAGGGCTCAGTGCTGCCAGTGGGCTGAAAAAATCTGGCCACCCTCCCGGTAACCTGAGAGAGGGTTTGGGAGGGGTGAGGATGGAGGTTCAGGTAGGTATGCAGGGCGAGGCGGGGATTTCTAGCTGTGCCTTCATAGATGGCCAGGTGCCCACAGTTCTGTAAGTGATGAAGATTTTCAAATATATATATACATGCGCACATGCATACATATCCTGAGTCATTCAGTCATGTCTGACTCTTTGCGACCCCATAGACTGTAGCCACCAGGCTCTTCTGCCCATGGAATTTTCCAGGCGACAATACTGGAGTGGGTTGTCTTTCCTACTCCAGGGGATCTTCCCAACCCAGAGACTGAAACAGTGACTCCTGCCTCTCCTGCATTGGCAGGTGGATTTTTACCATGAGAGCCACCTGGTGAGCCCCACACACAGGCACACAGACACACAGGCACACACACACACAGACACACAGGCACACACACACACAGACACACACACACACAGACACACACAGACACACAGGCACACAGACACACACACACACAGGCACACAGACACACAGGTACACAGACACACACACACAGACACACAGACACACAGGCACACAGACACACAGGCACACAGGCACACAGAAACACAGACACACAGGCACACAGAAACACAGACACACAGGCACACAGGCACACAGACACACAGACACACAGGCACACAGACACACACGAACACAGGCACACAGGCACACAGACACACAGACACACATGACCAGTTGCATCTGCCTGAAGGTTATCACAGGCAATCTTACCTGTTCTACACGTTAGGATCTTGGATAACACTTTTGTTTGCTGCTTAAGTTTAAAAAAAAGCAACTTAGTTCTAGAGATATGAACTGAATCGAGCCCTGTGAAACACAGCAGTGTGCTAAATACGTGATGGGAGAAAAATGAATTATGGCAGGAGCAAGCAGAGGGTGAGTGAGAGACTTTCTCCCTCCACTGGCTGTCAATGGGGTCGACGGGGCTGGAGATTTGGACTAACGAGAAAAAGCATAGGTTGACTCTCTGGGCGCATACAGGACCTGTCTGTGGTCACCTGGGGCTAAAACGTCCCCTCCAGCGGCCTCTGGCGTAGACACCTGGACACACAGGAAGGCAGCACAGGAGAGTTACCGGCCTGTCTGAGTCACTTCCTCCCAAAGAAGGCGTCTGTGGGTGGCCCTCAGTGAGTGTCCGGCAGCGAACGTCCATTCACGTGTTTTCCTATTTTTGTTGTTGCTCAGCAGCCCAGTTGTGTCCGACTCTGCGACCGCATGGACTGCAGCACCCCGGGCTCCTCTGTCCTCCACTATCTCTGGGAGTTTGTTCAAACTCATGTCCACTGAGTCAGTGAGCCATCTCGGTATCTGGAACAGAGCTGGCCCCCTCCTTCCTCCCATCCACGCCCCTGATCAGGTGTCAGCGTGCTTGTTTCTGATGCGGCAGACAGTAGATATTCGGGGCTTTATGGACCCTATGGTCTCTGACACAATTATTCCACGCTGCTACTGCCGCAGGACTGCAGGCAATTCATAAACAAACGGGCATGGCTGTGTGCCAATAAAACTTTATTTATGAAAACAAAGGATGGGCCAAATTTGTCCCATGGGCTGTAATTTGCTGACCTTAAATTAGTTCTCCACCTCTGCCTGAACCTGATATTTTTTCCCTTGCCCTTCTAAGCACGTGTCCTGTGGTCTATCTAAATGCTTCCCCGGATGCTGGCACTGGTCTGTGGGGCACGGAGGGCTGCCAGACGCCATACATGATGCCTAGTTAAAACTGAATTTCAGAGAAGCAACTGCAAATCTGTTTCAGGGTAAATATATCCCACATATTGCATGAGATATACTTACTGTAAGAAAAACTTTGTTTATCTGAATTCATATTTAACTAGGCAGAGGCTGTGTTTGTTGGCTTAATCTGCCAACCCCAGGGAATGAAACTTTAGCTTGGGAAGTGGCATGCCACCAGTGTGAGCGGATGCAGGAAGCTTCTTCCTGGTAAAGCTGGACTATTCTGTCCCACGGAGCCTCATCACAGACTTAGCATGATTTCCCAGGTGGCTCAGTGGTAAAGAATCTGCCTGCTAAGGCAGGAGACTCAGGTTCCATCCCTGGATCAGGAAGATCCCCTGGAGAAGGAACTGGCAGCCCATTCCAGGGTTCTGACCTGGGACATCCCATGGACAGAGGAGCCTGGCGGGCTACAGTCCACGGGGTCGCACAGAGTCGGGCAGGACTTAGTGACTGAACAGCAGCAACGAAAGACATGGAGAGGAAGAAGCCCCCACCTGGGCGGGCAGAGCTGGGCTTCTGCTCCCATGACCCCGCGGACGGGGGCCTGGGGACGGGGCTCAGCCAGCCAAGCCCGAAGGCTCAGGGGACCCTGGGAGCTCGAACTTGCCTGCTGCGCTGTTCAGTCTGCCCTGCCCTGGACGGGAGCAGAGACTGTTTTCTCGTGAGTTCACCATCCCACACCACTTCTGAGGCTCCAGGCTCTGGTCTCAGGGGCGCACCCCTCCCCTTGTGGTGGAAACTTCACCCTTTGCTTTTGTAAGAAATAAAACGCTACCAGCACGCGCACCCTGCATCCCTTTCTTCTCTGCTGGTGTTCAATGTAGTTACCGAAACGCACTGCATTGGTAGATGAAAATGTGCTACATTACAAATATGTCAATACGTAGACTGAATAAGCGCTGATACGTTTCCCTAGCATTAAACCTTAACTTCTTGACTCTGAGGAAGATGCTATTATTTTCACTATCTTTCAGGTAGGGAAACTGAGGCACGGGGGAACTAACCACCGTGATCAGGTGGACGCAGTCAGCAGGAGGCGGGGGTGGGGTCGGGGTCGGGGGATGGGGAAGGCGGGCTCAGGACTCGAGGAACTCGACCTCTGAGCCCCGTGAAGCCACGCCACCCCCTCCAAAAATTACCTAAACGTTTCTCGTTTTCAATATCCGAGTCCTAATGGCTTGTTTTAACCATGGCATTTGTGTCTTTTTGATTCTTATAGAAAAAATTTTAATGTAAAAGTAAAAAGTGCCAACAAAATATAGGAACTTTTAACTTTGTGGTTTCTTACTTTATTACTTTTACTACTTTCTAGATTGTTTTCTATGTGCAGGGGTGTGTGTGTGTGTGTAAACCTTAAGCGCATACACTTGACAAAATTGAGACATCCCCCCTCTTATTTTCTGATCTTCTACCTGGAAAGCTGCACGAGTCTAAGACCTCGAGCTCAGGAAAGGTCTGGAAATGCTAACTGCGTGGGGGCCGGATCTGCGCGTACTTCAGCCTGAGTTCAGGGGAGAGGCATCCGCCCACCCCAGCTGTCTGGAATCCCAGCAGCTCCAGGATCAACAGGCCAGCAGGTGTGGAAAGAGCAGGAAATTGGGGTCCAGGACGCCAATGTCGTGCAGGTGCAAACCGCTCCCCTGTCCCTCACCAGCCCCTCTGTGTGCAGCGGGGATAATGCTGTCCCGGCACCTGTGTCCTGCATCCTGCATCCAAAATCCCGCCACTCTCCCCCCAGCTGGCCGCTCCTCTCCGGACCCGTTTCCTTCCCATCCCCAGGGTTCTGTTTCCCTCAGCTCTGAGACCTTTTCCGACCTTGACCATGAGAAACAGGTGCAGTCCTTGTCTTTAGCTGCCTACCCAAGCCTCCGCCAGGACAGGCACTTGGGGGATCGGAGCCCCCTGCCCACTCAATCCCCTTACCCTGGAGTCTTCCTTCTTCCAGGGCAAGTGGGCCTCACAGAACTGACTCCAGAAGAAGCATATCAGTTCAGTTCAGTCGCTCAGTCCTGTCTGACTCTTTACGACCCCATGAACCGCAGCACGCCAGGCCTCCCTGTCCGTCACCAACTCCCGGAGTCCACCCAAACCCACGACTGCTTTATCTTTCCCCAACGACCTCTGTCCCTCAAGGTCACAGAAACTGCCATTTAACTTGTCTTCATCCTGGGGCTCACGGGCCAAAAGTCACAGCAGAACAACAACATGGGGTGCCGGACAGGAACCACAAAAGTGCCGATTCCTGGGCCTTTTATTCCAGAAGTCATCACTTGCTGATGCCAAGTAGAAGCTGGATCCCAGGACAGGAGCGGGTAGGAAGGGAAGAGAAGGGGAGAAGCTGCCATCACGTGCTTGACTAGACCCAGTGCCACGAAACAGGACAGCGGTGAGGACCGCAGCGGTGCTGGGGGCCGGGTTCCTTCACCCCCTTCATCCACTTGCTCCCCCCACCACTCAGCCAGGTGTGTGTGGGGCTTTGAGTGCAGCTGGAGCGGGGAGCAGCCGACTCGCTGCCCCTCCTGGAACCCTGGGCACAAAAAGGCAGGTGGGTGCCAGCAGAGAGAGGGGACCCCCGAGACCACTTCCCACCCCAGAGATGTCCCAGGTGGAGCCAGGTGGCTGAGGCTTGAATCCCACCCTGAGACTTGCTGCTGGAGAAACCAGACCAAGTTCCTTACACGTTCGAGACTCCAGCCTCCGCACGTGGACACAGGGTTCTCCACTCGCGTCATCTAAACCACTGTTCGTTTCCCTCTCTGTGTCCCATCTCCCCAAGCTTCAGCTGCTCTGCCTGCTTCTAACCCAGCATTTCCATGTTGATACTTTCCTGTTGCTTTTATTTAAATGCTTGTTCAGGACTAGTTCATGGGCTCCCCTGGAGGCTCAGATGGTAAATGCCTCCCCTCAATATGGGAGAGCTGGGTTCTATCCCTGGGTCGGGAAGATCCCCTGGAGAAGGAAATGGCACTCCACTATTCCAGTAGTCTTGCCTGGAAGATCCCATGGGAAGAGAACCCTGGTAGGCTACAGTCCATGGGGTTGTAAAGAGTCAGACATGACTGAGTGACTTCACTTTTTTCTTTCTTTCAGGACTGAGGAAACACATCCCTTCTGCTGAGCCCAGGACATATGCCCGACAGTAGTCAGGTCCATCTCGGGAGAACACCAGAGTCCAGCAGCCTCGTTCCTGTCCTGCCTTTGCCCCACAGACACCCCATTCTGGGGACCCACAAAGCAGTGGGGACAGTTACCAGATCTCCTGAAGCCGAGCCATCGTGGGGGAAGCCCTCTCCCCATGGCAGGCTGGAATTCAGGGTCTAAAGGCCCAAGCCATTAGACTTGGCTCTCCTTCTCCAGGATGGAGCTGTAGCGTCCTTAGGGGTCCTCGGGACCCTCCACTCAAGTAGAAAGAAAGCCCCTTTCCCAGCAGACTGGCACCGAACCCAGAGATGCCTTGCTCTCAGGCTGTCGGTTTCCTCCTGAACAACATGTTTATTGAAACCAGCATTTATTTTCCTGATGGGATCCTGAAAGACAGAGAGAGCCTTGGGGACGATGAAACCCGTCTGGTAGGGAAGCAGCGGGGCCGCCCGAAGCTCTGACTCTACAGTCAGCCTCCGCCTCGGTCGCTCCGTAGACGGAGTCTGGAACAAATTGCAATATTTAATGCACAATTATGGTTTTCAATAAATTGTTCCCAGATGGCTCAGGGAAGCAGCATTAAGCAGAAAACAAGGAATGATCAAATTTTAATGAATTTTGCCTTGTTTCCTTCGTAAATCCTAGTTGAAGCTGTGGTTCAAGAGTGTTATCAGCTACAGGGGTGTGTGTGCATACATGTGTGTAAGGCATTAGACACACCTGCATGTTTAATACGTACAAGTGCGTGTGCAAGGAGCACGTGCTGTGTGCTGTGCTTAGTCACTCAGTCGTGTCTGACCATGTGACCCCATGCACGGTACTCGCCAGACTCCTCTGTCCGTGGGATTCTCCAGGGAAGAATACTGGAGCGAGTTGCCATGCCCTGCTCCAGGGGATCTTCCCAACCCCGGGATCACACCCAGGTCCCCCGCACTGCAGGCAGATTCTTCGTAATCTGAGGCACCAGGGAAGCCCGCGTAGCGAGCGCGCACGGATAGACTGGTGCGTCCGCCTCTATGTTTCGTTTGTTCAGCGTCTTCTGTGCACAAGCTTTGTGCTCAGTGATGTTCACTGTATTCCTCACTATTCTGCCAGAAAGATGACGTTATTCCCATTTTAGAGATAAGAATGTTGAGGTTCTGAGAAGTACTTGTCGAAGGTCATCAAAAAACTAGTGATGGAAATAGTGAGTGGCCACCCCCTCCTTGTGCCTAACGAGTGCCTTTGTCCTGTATCGAGCACGCGGTTAGTGTGTCAGACGGACAGGAGGAGTGACGATAGAGCCAGATAAATACACTGTCGGGGAGAAGGCACCCGCCAGGGTCTTCACCCACCAGGCCGTGCACACGCCTGAACTCTGACCCTGTTGCTGGGAAACGCCTGCCCTCTGGCAGCTGCGTGGCTGCTCCTCTCATCACTGGCCAAGCTCAAACGCCACACCCCGAGCTGCCTGCCCAAGCCCCGGTCTGACACTCTCAATTTGTCTATCGGATCACTCTATCGGCACAGCTGTATCTCTGTTTAATAATTGTCTCGCCTGTCCTAAAACGCACTGCAGGAGGCCAGGGGCTCTGTTTATCTTCTTTCTAGTTCAGCTTGTGAATCCTGCATATTTATTCAGTACACGAGCCATGTTGGTCTCTCCCCCACTACCTGCTGTGTGTTTGGGGTTTGAGGTACATCAGCCCGGCGCCCCTCCTGGTGGTCTTTGGGCGCCGGAGTTGAGGCGGCCCTGACTCGGACCATGTGCCTCCTCCCACGCGGGTCTTGGGCCCAGCATTCGGGGCGCTTGGTGTTTCTCTCCCTCAGTCAATGGGCAGAGTGACATACTGGCATGGAAGACCCATGCCAAGAGTGAGGGAGGTTCTGCTTCAATCGTTTCACACCAAATCAGATGGAGGGGCTGTTCCCACGCCGACACTAGTCCCCTCCTGGCCAAGCGCGGAGCCTTGGTCCAGTGTCTGCCAAGCACAAGTGTTGCTGATTAAGTACCATAGACATTCGGGCAGCACGTGACACGCAGCCTGGATGAGGTGGCTCACGAGTCCCAAAGCGCGGAGCCCACTGGTGCCTGTGGGCGCCCTGAGGATGGATTTTCTAAGAGTGATGGACACGCAACATCCCTGGGTGTCATGCACTAACTGGCGTCTCCCAGCACCTGGAGGGCAGGTACGGGTGTGGACACTTTCTTCCTATGGCCATGGGCAGGCAGGCCAGAAAGAGCAGGCTTTGGGGTCCTGGTGAAACTGGGTGTATTTTAACTGTACCACCTGATGAGGTGGGACTCCAGACACTTTTCTTGCCTTCTCAGAGGCAGGACAGCCCCCTTTGCTAAGTGATCGATGTAATTACTCCTTCTTAGAGGCGCAGTGAGGGCTGTGGAGAGGAGTGGGTGACAAGGTGATCACAGCATCCGAGACAGGACTGCTCAGTCCGTGTCCTCCCCCGGGTGCAAAGCGCCTTCAGAAAAGCCAGGCAGAAGCAGGTGCGCAGGTAGCAACCTGGTACTCTGGTTACTCTGGTCTTCGGAGTAAGCCTCCTGGGCTCTGTCAGAGAGAAAGGGTCCAACCGGGCCTGGTGGACAGTCAGTGACCTCCCTGTGACCATCCCTCTTTCTCAAGAGCCTCCAACAGAGAGAACTGCCTCTCATACAATGGAGACTCCACGCCCCAGAAAGGAGCGGTAGGAACCCAGCTGCTCTGAAACCTCGGGGATCTCCAGCCTGGCCCTCAAGCAAGCATGACAAGGGCATTTGCCCCCGACTGCCATCCACCAAGGTCCCAGCTGCGTGGTCAGGCTTGCCTCGCCTCTGCAACCTGTGCCCTGTGTTCCAATGCCTCCAGGCCGGATGATGCGACTGGATGGTTCCACGCATGTGCGCCTGGCAGGGGCGGAACCTAGTGCCCGTCACCTGCTCCCCAGGACCCAGCAGTAGGCCCCCAGATTCCAGGGCTGTGAGAAGCATCTGAAGGAAGGAGGAGGAAAAGGGCTCAAGGCCGCCTCGGCGCTGGTGTTTGACTATCAGTCGGCGCTTCCTCCATGCAGGCATGTCCTCAGCTTTTCTTAATTCTTGCACCAGTCCTTGAAAGTGGCACTATCACGGTTATTCCCACTTCAGAGATGATGAAACGAAGGTCAAAAGGGATCAAATGACCCACACAGGGTGGGCAAAGTTAGCAGGTAACAGATTTGAACCCACGCACCTTGCCACTCAAAGTCCAATCCTCCACCAACAGAATCCACACCTTATGGGAGTTTGTTGGGAACACAGTCTTGGGCCTCACCCAGGCCCACTGAATCAGAATTTGTCCTCTAATAAGATTATCTTAATTAAATGTGTCAACACTAAGAGCTCTATAGCTTGGCGAAATAACACATTACTTTAAAAAAAAAATCATGCATTTGTACAAGATTCACCCAATGCACAAGGCAGACCTATGGATTCAAAATAGTCAATGATAGAGTTTTAGCTTTCATGTTGCAAATAACCTTTAAGAAATGACTACTTGTGTGCTTTTAGTGCAGTATCAAATAAGCACATACCTGAAGATGTTATTCAAGTGAAAGTCACTCAGTCATGTCCGACTCTTTGCAACCCCATGAATTATAAAGTCCATGGAATTCTCCAGGCCAGAATACTAGAGTGGGTAGCCTTTCCCTTCTCCAGGGGAAGCTTCCCAACCCAGGTCTCCAGCATTACCAGCTGAGCCACAAGGGAAGCCCAAGATTCAAAAAAGAAAAACTTGAAAGAATCTTCAAGTGAGAGAAAGAGTCACTCTTCTTACAGCAGCGCTCCAGCGAACACGTGCGGGAGGAACAGAAACAGAAAATCACCACGTGCAACATCAGGGGATAATCGTTGCACACAGGGGTCACTGGGGGGTGGCAACATGTTTGGACAAAAGGATGAGGACAAGCTGGATCTTGAGTAGCCTTGAATCATCTTCCCATGAGATACCTATTAACCGCAAACAAATAATGACAGTGGAGAAAGCTGACAGAGACCCTCTTAACCAAGCGGTCCAGATTAACCACACCCGACACAAGGCTTCCCCATGCCAAGGACTCCCTGCTATGATTCACAGCAGCATTTCACGGTATTCTTGCCAGAATGCATCTGATCTTGAGGATACCTACAAACGCCCAAACTGGACAACAGTCCACAAAAACAAACAAAAATAGGCCAACACTCCTAAAAACAGTGCTGAGGTCACAAAAGACAAAGAGAGGCCAGAAGAAATGCTCCAGATCAGAGACACTGAGAAATACGAGAACGAAACCCTGGGCCAGAAAAGGGCCCTGAGGGGACAGTCGTGGAAATTTGAATAATCTGCATATTAGTTCATAGGGTTGGACCCACAGTAAGTTCTGGTTGTCATCATTTTAGTGTGATTATGTAAGGCCTGGCCGTTTGGGGAAGTCAGGGGCGGGGTGTTCAGGAACTCTGTGAACTCTTTCTATAATTTCATTGTTCTAAAACTTTTAAAAAATAAAGAATTGTTAAAAATGTGCTTCATGTGAATAGACTCCAGAGTGGCTCTTCAGAGCCTTGTGTCGTGGTAACTGAGGGGACATGAGGAAGACACGCGGAACGGTTCCGTGAGTTTTGACGGAATTGTTTGAAATTAATTTGAATTATGCCATTAAACAGATGTGCTCCATGGGGCATGGACAACTTCTTATTTCTTAAACGTCTACCCACTGCTGCATCAGATGGCATCAAATTAATTATACAGAGTTATCAAGGGACGTGACATAACCAGCCTTGGCACAGTCATACATCATCACAGGTCACGCACAGGCACTGCCAGGCCAGGACGGGGGCTTTCCACCATCCTGGGATCAGATCCAACCTGACAGGCTGGCTGATGACTCTCCACGCACACCCGGAGCACACTCATCTGCATCTGAAAACTTAAATGTGAGCACAAAGTGAAAATACCCAAGTGGAAGAGACGTGTCTAAAATCGTCAGAACCGGTTAACTGGTACAACTAATTATCCACGCTTAACAATGGGAGGTATATACAAGGTATGTTTACACATATGTTTTATACATTTAAATATTGTATGCTATAATTAGAGAATTGTTGCATAGGTACTTGGATATCTTATGCAGCATATGAAATATTAAGACTCAGATATAAGTGAGAGAGCAATCAGTCAGGTGGATGGGCTGGATGAAGAAATGAAAGATAGACAGATTGACTTGCATACATATCTGGAAAACAGACAAAGGAGAAAGTTATACTTTTTAAAGCAAAATAAGTTAGATGTGTTCTAGTGTCTAGTTTGTTCTATTAGAGTGCTTTTTTCTTTCAAAAAGCAGTGCTTTCTTGAGGATTTACAAAGCACTCTGACTCACTCCTGCCCTGAATTTTGTTCCATAAAGAAAGTCCTTACACACAATCAAACCAGAGCCAATCTTTCTTACGGTAAATGCTCAGTTTCTTCAATTAAATAATAGAAGCATTAGGTGTATCCCGCAGCAAATATTGGTTGAGCGAATAAATAAATGGATGATCAAGAATAATCATGAATGTGAAAGTTGCTCAGTTGTGTCCAACGCTCTGCAACCATGGACTGTACCCCACCAGGCTCCGCTCTCATGGAACTCTACAGGTAAGAACACTGGAGTGGGTAGCCTTTCCCCTCTCCAGGTGATCTTCCAGACCCAAGGATCAAACGTGGGTCTCCCGCATTGCAGGCAGATTCTTTACCATCTGAGCCACCAGGGACACAGCTTTATATCTGGAATGAAGGTTAATACAGAAGAAACTAACACAAAATACAATCTATTAAAGATATATAACCTTCAACTCAAAGTAGAACTTGAGTCCTAACTTCAAAAATGGGTTGAAGGTTCCCCGGTCAGATTTCTATTTACACTTAATTAATCATCCGTTCATTTCACACTTCCAACCATCCTTCTGCTCTTACATCATCCATCCCCCCATCCATCCATCATCATCCATTCATTCAGCAAAAGCTTAGAGACCCCAGGACACTAGCTTAAGGACTGACTCTGCTAAGACAAATAAGACATGAACCTTTTGCAAAGAAGTCGGTAACTTTGGGGAAGAAAATTCCGTGAATCAACCCACACCGGCCATCAGCGGCTACAGGGCCTGTTGTAAGGCAGCTGACCAGGCTAGACACAGGTCTGTTAAGACAGCGGTTTGCACAGCTGCTTGCTTGCCTGCTCCTGGCTGCTCAAGGCTGCAGAACCTTGGCTCCCATTCCCTCATTCAATCCCCGGCTGTTTTTCAGGTGGCTGTTACGATGATGCATCTGGCAGGGTTCTGCAAAGACCCTCCAGCACTGTAGGAAAGACAGCAGCTGTAATAGCATTTGTGCCACCGGGCCCACAGGAGGCTCCTCGCCCAGGTGGACAGGCTCGCCAGGAAGGGAGGGGTCCTCTCACCTGGAAGATGAGCGGGGTGAGTAGGGCCGGGGCTGAAGGACATGGCCCGGCCACCGGAAACAGCGAGTGAGAGGGTACGAGACGCGAGAAAGAGGGCCTGGTGGAGCTGGGACGGGCTCTAGCAGGGGCAGGGCTGGGCAAGGGACGCAGACTGAGGGGCCAGCTGGGGTCGTGCCCCCAAGCCTGGAGGGCACAGAGTCTATCTTGAAGGTCTCAGCAAGAGACTTGCTCTTGAACCTGAGACTGCCTTTGAGAATTGTCAAAGGCCAGGAACCAGTGAGCGGGAAACCCCTGCCCAGTCATCCCCTCCCTCCCTGGGGGGTGGTCCTGCTGCCCACCCAGGCCAAGTCTCAGGTCCACCAGGCCCAACCCCGTGCTTCCTTTCTCTGGATCAGGAAGCCCAAGGCTGGAGGCTGGAGAGATGGAAGAAGCTTTATGTATTTTTTTCTTGAGAAATTTTCCTGATTGAAAAACAATTTTTTAAAAAACTGTTTTCATAAAATCAGTCCTTTTGATTTGAGGTGTTTAGGGGGATTTTGTAATATTCTGTCAGCTGGCTGTGGTTTTTTAAAATGTATGTATCTTTAATTGGAGGATAATTGCTTTAAAATGTTGTGTCAGTTTCCTCCATACATTGACATGATTCAGCCACAGGTATCCATCTGTCCCCATCCTCTGGAACCTCCCTCCCACCTCCACCCCATCCCGCTCCTCTAGGCTGTCACAGAAGAAGTTTTAAACTGGATGCGTTTCCAAGTTTTGACTTGATACCTCATGAGATTGTTTTAAATTACCAAATGAGTCTGTCTCGGAAGGGTAATACCTGGGATTGACCCATGAGGGGAAAAAAATATAGACCTGTGCCAGAATTCATTGAGGAACAAATAATCAGAGCAGGTTTGGGAGGATTTTCTGGGGGGACTTCCCACCTGGTACAGTGGTAAAGAATCTGCCTGCCAATGCAGGAGACACAAGAGACATGGGTTCGATCCTTGGGTCAGTCAGGAAGATTCCCTGGGGGAGGAAATGGCAATCCACTACAGTACTCTTGCCTGGAAAATCCCATGGACAGAGGAGCCTGGTGGGCTACGGTCCATGGGGTTGCAGAGTCAGACACGACTGAGCAGGCACTTCAATACTGGGGTGAGACGTGGTGAGGTGTTTCCTCCCTGCCCCTCTCCTGCTCTGACTCTCCTCGGGGAGGAGAAGAACTTCCTTTGCACGGGACCTGCCGGGCGTCAGTGAGGACAGCTGATCAGCCCAGGGAGGGCGAGCTGGGAATAGGGTCCCAGGAGAGCTGGTGAAGCAAATGGGAGAGTGGCCCAGAGCAAGAAGACGAGAGCACAGGGACGCAGGACTCGGATGGCGAGAGGTGCAAGGAGGGGAGCTCGTGTAGAGAGAAGTCTCTCTCCCCATCGGAGGTGTTCAGACTCTACCCTGCATCCACCTCACCTGGTGGGGGCGGGGGTGGGCCGGGCACCCCGGGGCGTCTGCATCTGCAAGCCCGGCGGAGCCCGAGAACCTGCATTTCTAAGTTCCCATATGGTGCTGATCGGCTGGTTCCGCCTTGAGACCCATGATGAGTCTTCTCTGAATAACTGTGGACAGAGCTGCCCAGTGTCCATCACAACCACATTCATCGTGGACGGTGGAACCAGTGCATCCTGAGAACTCACAGGCGTCCCTGTGAGCAAAGAGTACAAGGCAGATGGCAAGTTTCGCCATCAAACACTGGTGCTCCCTGGGTCTGAGACTCAGCCTCGCCCTAGGCCAGCATGGGAGAGTCCTGGCCTGGAGACCTCCTGCTCCCAAGCTGGTGGGCTCATGTCCTCTTGTCCCCCTGGGCATTGGGGCTCCCTCAGGGCTGCCCTCAGGGAGGTTACGTCTGTGCTCCAGCTCCTGTTCTGAGAACCCTGGGTCCCAAGCTTCGATCAAGCATTTCTCAGGACTGAGGTGTCTCTCCTGCTGGTCCCTCACCTGCCGGCCAGGTTGCCCGTGTCGTCAGGCCCGATGGCACTGCGGTGTTCTGTTCTGCGACAGAAGTGGTACTTCCCGGTGATTGCTGGGTCCCGGGGCTTATCTAAAATGGCCGTAATGTGGTGGTCCCATAAACCTGGGGGAGGGGCAGGGGACCCGGTCACCCTGGAGGCTGGAAGGGATCAGACACACCTGTAAATGGTGATGAGTGACCCCGGTTTGTGGAACACTCTCACCCGCCTCCTCCCGCTGACTTTGATTTGACCTTAACTCGATCAGTGTTGCATCTTCCCTGTGGGATAAAAGGAAAGAAACAGTGCACTAAAGCTCTTCATTAAAGCTCTCCGTTGGGTGGGATAAAGTGGCCTGATAGGGGTCTGAGCCAAAGCTGGGCCCTCCCCCATCACACAGCACTCAGCACTTCCTGGGCGTCAGTGGAAAGTCTTCCTCAGAGGAGCAGGGCTAGCAAGCGTTCCTGCCTTACCACTTTCTAACCACGGGGTCACTCCCAGCCTGTCCGGGTAGTAGATACCTTGGCGGCCGGCTATTTGCAGCTCTCAGAAACCCCCCTAACTTGGCATCATCCCTCATCCAAGGGCATCAGGCCAGCACCAGCCGTGGTGGCAGCACACGCCCCTTCAGGGATCATAACCGGCGGGGCCCTGGCGTGGAAACCTGGCCAAGGCAGAAAAATGCTGAGAGCACACTGCTGTGCATGTGGGAGGAGCCAAGAAAGCCTGGAGGGGTGAAGGCTGGAGGAGGGGCTGGGGACGGAAGACAGACAGACAGACACATAGGCACAGAGAGAGAAAGATAAAGCCACACAGAGACGCAGACAGCGGTCAACAGAGAGGCAGACTCAAAGGCAGACAGACAGACACAGGCAGAGACAGACAGACGGAAGAGACAGCAAGGAGGGTCTTCCTGCTCCTGGTTCTTACCCCTGCCCCACAAGCCCTGGCTCATCCTACCTTGGGGTACTTGGGATAGCCTTAATTCTAGTAAAAATATATCTTCTTTTTTTTTCCAGCCAGCTCAACTTAGTGTTTTTTCCTGAGGCCCAAGAGTCTGACCAGCTCAGGTCCTCAGCAGCCTTTCGCCCTCACCCAGCTCCCTGTTTCACTCTTTTGCCCCTGGTGCCAGCCCGGGGTTGGCTGACTTTGACCCTGACTTGTCCCCACTGCCCTGGACTGAAGGCCTGACCTCTGGTTCCAGACTCAGGCCAGCCAGGCCTCCTTTGTCATGGCCCCTCTTCACCTGCGGGTTGTAAACTGGAGCCTGATGACCTTGATGCTGACCTGCCCTTGGCCCACTGACAAAACCCTTCTTTTTAGAGGAAGACATCACTTCCCACTTTAAGCCCAAACTTTAAGGTTTGCCGGGAACCAGGCCACAAGAAGCGCCTGGGGAGATGCATAGTCCCTTTTGGAAGGGCTCGTTTTTGCTTATTCTTGCCAAAAACCAAGGCCATTTTAATTAAACCTTTCCCTCCAGACTATTTGTACAAGCCCCGCTTCACAGCCGAGAAACACCAGGCGCAGACAAGGACCCAGCACGGGCAGCTCCCACCTGCCTGCAACCAGGTCCCGAGGTTTGGAAATCCAACAGGGGCAGGCCTGGTAAACCCCAGCCCAGAGGATGCCAGTTACACATGCCCTCACTGAGTGCTGGCGGTCCAAGAACCTCAGCCAGCAAAGGAAAGATCGCAGAGAAGCCCAGAAATGCTGTAAGTCATCACCACGCCCTGGTCACTACTGACAAGAAAACGGAGAAGCTGCAACTGTGGCCTCAGGCAACCTCCATCCTCGAAAAACGCAGGTTCCAGGTGTCACATTCTCCGTCAGCTCGGGATAAGAAAGCCTGTGCACCGGGTGCCTTAGGCTTCCCGTGTGTGTGGAGACCCCCGGAGCTTAAGGGAAATGCTGATTCTTGCCCTCCCAGTCGAGGCTGCTGGCATTCGGTGCAATACTCCTGAGAGGAGTCACAGTTACAATTAGATGACCACGCTGCAGTGGTCCTCAGGCTAAACGCAGAGAAACACGCGTGCTCAGGTGCTCAGTGGTGCTCAGCTCTGTGCGACCCCACGGACTGTAGCCCGCCAGACTCCTCTGTTCATGGGATTCTCCAGGCAAGAATACTGGAGCAGGTTGCCATTTCCTCCTCCAGGGGATCTTCCCAAATCAGAGGATGGGCCCGCATCGCCTGCATTGGCAGGTGGATTCTTTGCCCAAAACTCGGAGAAACTGGGGGATAAATATAGACTTTAAGGTAGACGCGATATTTTCAGTGTTCAGAGGATGCCTGGTGGGAATTCTGCTTCATGAGGTCACAGACACCTCAGTGCCACCGATCTGCAGAAGCTCGTTAGGGTTCCAACCTGTTGATGGCAGCCTTTCTACTTTCCAGCGAAGATACAGAATTTTTCCTGTTTTTTGTATCTCTATGATGTCCTCTTTCACTTTCATCAAGAGGCTTTTGAGTTCCTCTTCACTTTCTGCCATAAGGGTAGTGTCATCTGCATATCTGAGGTTATTGATATTTCTCCCAGCAATCTTGATTCCAGCTTGTGCTTCTTCCAGCCCAGCGTTCCTCATGATGTACTCTGCATATAAGTTAAATAAGCAAGGTGACAATATACAACCTTGACGTACACCTTTTCCTATTTGGAACCAGTCTGTTGTTCCATGTCCAGTTCTAACTGTTGCTTCCTGACCTGCATACAGGTTTCTCAAGAGGCAGGTCAGGTGGTCTGGGATTCCCATCTCTTTCAGAATGTTCCACAGTTTATTGTGATCCACACAGTCAAAGGCTTTGGCATAGTCAATGAAGCAGAAATAGATGTTTTTCTGGAACTCTCTTGCTTTCTCCATGATCCAGCGGATGTTGGCAATTTGATCTCTGGTTTCTCTGCCTTTTCTAAAACCTGCTTGAACATCTGGGAGTTCACGGTTTACATACTGCTGAAGTCTTACAAATAGCTGTGAAAAGAAGAGAAGCGAAAAGCAAAGGAGAAAAGGAAAGATATAAGCATCTGAATGCAGAGTTCCAAAGAATACCAAGGAGAGATATGAAAGCCTTCCTTAGTGATCAATGCAAAGAAATAGAGGAAAACAACAGAATAGGAAAAACAAGAGACCTCTTCAAGAAAATTAGAGATTCCAAGGGAACATTTCATGCAAAGATGGGCTCGATAAAGGACAGAAATGGTATGGACCTAACAGAAGCAGAAGATATTAAGAAGAGGTGGCAGGAATACACAGAAGAACTGTACAAAAAAGATCTTCACGACCAAGATAGTCACGATAACGTGATCACTGACCTAGAGCCAGACATCTTGGAATGTGAAGTCAAGTGGGCCTTAGAAAGCATCACTACGAACAAAGCTAGTGGTGGTGATGGAATTCCAGTTGAGCTATTTCAAGTCTTGAAAGATGATGCTGTAAAAGTGCTGCACTCAGTATGCCAGCAGATTTGGAAAACTCAGCAGTGGCCACAGGACTGGAAGAGGTCAGTCTTCATTCCAATCCCTAAGAAAGGCAATGCCAAAGAATGCTCAAACTACCGCACAATTGCACTCATCTCACACGCTAGTAAAGTCATGCTCAAAATTCTCCAAGCCAGGCTTCAGCAGTATGTAAACCGTGAACTCCCAGATGTTCAAGCAGGTTTTAGAAAAGGCAGAGAAACCAGAGATCAAATTGCCAACATCCGCTGGATCATGGAGAAAGCAAGAGAGTTCCAGAAAAACATCTATTTCTGCTTCATTGACTATGCCAAAGCCTTTGACTGTGTGGATCACAATAAACTGTGGAACATTCTGAAAGAGATGGGAATCCCAGACCACCTGACCTGCCTCTTGAGAAACCTGTATGCAGGTCAGGAAGCAACAGTTAGAACTGGACATGGAACAACAGACTGGTTCCAAATAGGAAAAGGTGTACGTCAAGGTTGTATATTGTCACCTTGCTTATTTAACTTATATGCAGAGTACATCATGAGGAACGCTGGGCTGGAAGAAGCACAAGCTGGAATCAAGATTGCTGGGAGAAATATCAATAACCTCAGATATGCAGATGACACCACCCTTATGGCAGAAAGTGAAGAGGAACTCAAAAGCCTCTTGATGAAAGTGAAAGAGGAGAGTGAAAAGTTTGGCTTGAAGCTCAACATTCAGAAAACAAAGATCATGGCATCTGGTCCCATCACTTCATGGGAAATAGATGGAAAAACAGTGGAAACAGTGTCAGACTTTATTTTTTTGGGCTCCAAAATCACTGCAGATGCTGATTGCAGCCATGAAATTAAAAGACGCTTGCTCCTTGGAAGGAAAGTTATGACCAACCTTGATAGTATATTAAAAAGCAGAGACATTACTTTGCCAACCAAGGTCCGTCTAGTCAAGGCAATGGTTTTTCCCGTGGTCATGTATGGATGTAAGAGTTGGAATGTGAAGAAAGCTGATTGTCGAAGAATTGATGCTTTTGAACTGTGGTGTTGGAGAAGACTCTTGAGAGTCCCTTGGACTGCAAGGAGATCCAACCAGTCCATTCTAGAGGAGATCAATCCTGGATGTTCATTGGAGGGACTGATGCTAAAGCTGAAGCTGCAATACTTTGGCCACCTCATGCAACGAGTTGACTCACTGGAAAAGACTCTGATGCTGGGAAAGGTTGGGGGCGGGAGGAGAAGGGGACAACGAAGAATGAGATGCCTGGATGGCATCACCGACTCTGTGGACATGAGTTTGAGTGAACTCGGGGAGTTGGTGATGGACAGGGAGGCCTGGCGTGCTGTGATTCATGGGGTTGCGGAGAGTCGGACACGACTGAGCAACTGAACTGAACTGAACTGATGATGGTGTAAGGGGAGGGAGGAGTTAAAGGCTCAGGAGTCCCATCCCACCAGCCCAGATTCTGAAGCCCTAATTAAAGCCTGCCAGGCTCTGCCAAATTTGGAGCCTGCAGTCATCTTCTTTAATGAGGCAGTCAGCACAGCTTGCCTGATGATAAATGATTTTATCAGCACCATCAAATCACATGGAGGGAAGACAGGAGGGCCCTCACCACGCCACTGACCTAGGAAGCCCACTGACACGGCGAGTCCAGGCATTCTGGGTTTCAGTCCATTTCTGATTATTCTAAACAATGACAGGACTAAGGGCATCAAACGAGCCATTCCTGTCTCCGTGTTCATTTTGGTTCACCCCTGGCTCCCTGTTTCCTGTCCACGTTATCTCCAGGCAGGGGCAGAATAGCAGCGTCTCAGAGACCCACTCGGCATTCAGAGAAGCACATGCCTAGGTTCACAGAGCACCAGACAAATTCATTTATCTCAGTCAATTAATTAATTGTGGAGGCACTGTTTTCTGTAGCAACACCGAATTCTGCCTGCTTGAATGAAAAATCCCAGTTGCATCCCGTCTAAGCTGTGTCACTCTGTCGGGCAGGTTCCATTGCCTCTCTGTGATTCGGTATCTCTATCTGTAAAATGGACATAAAGATAGTCCTACCACGTAAAACGCTAGAGAGAATTAAAGACGGTATTCACACAAAGTACTCTGCACAGCGCCTGGTTTCTTGGATGTCTGTCATGATTATGGGCTATAATTATTTTGGTGAGACTGGATTTAGCAGGTGCTTGACCTGGGTTCTCCATCCCCTCTATACCCCCCAAAAGCAGAGATTGGAGAAAAGCGTTCTTGGGCAGCAAGCTTTTCAGGGAAAAAAAGTAACTGGAGCGAAGAACCAGGGAGTGAATAAGGAACCGAAGGAAAATCAGCATAAAGGGTGTGTTACTAAGATGTCCTTTAGAATGGACTGGTTGGATCTCCTTGCAGTATAAGGGACTCTCAAGAGTCTTCTCCAACACCACAGTTCAAAAGCATCGATTCTTCGGCGATCAGGTTTCTTCATTGGAGGGACTGATGTTAAAGCTGAAACTGCAATACTTTGGCCACCTCATGCGACAAGTTGACTCACTGGAAAAGACTCTGATGCTAGGAAAGGTTGGGGGCAGGAGGAGAAGGGGACGACGGAGAATGAGATGGCTGGATGGCATCACTGACTCTGTGGACATGAGTTTGAGTGAACTCCGGGAGTTGGTGATGGACAGGGAGGCCTGACATGCTGTGATTCACGGGGTCACGGAGAGTCGGACATGACTGAGCGACTGAACTGAACTGAACTGAACTGAACTAAGATGTCCACTCAGAAAGGAGAGTGGGGCCTTGGGCCTGCATGGGGTTCTCTGAGAAGAGCACAGAATGTCTCTCGGAATCATCCTTCTGGGATTCAGGCAAAGGGTCCATCCATGGGCTCCTTTCCCCATGCTTGAGAGCTGTCCCTGGGACACTGACTCCCCACACTCTGTGTTGTTAGCTTGACCATTAGGCTCCTGCCAGAAGCCAGTGCTGGAGTCACAGGCAAGACGTGGCTTAGGATCGGTTTTGATATGATGGGGTTGTAAAGAATAAAAAGAGTCAGTGGTAGGTGCCCTGAGCAACGATGCTAAAGATGTCATCAAAGGGAAAAGCCCAGTACCAGCAAAACCCAGGGCGTTCACAAGGTAAGGATGCTGGTACAGCTGCTGGAGCCTCCAAACTAATGATCAGGTTGTTCCTTTCCTAGGCTGGTACCCACGGCCTGACACCCAAAAGACGTCAGCATCTCCACCTGGTATGAGACCCTGAGAGATCTGAGTAATGCTTGCCCTTGGTCTTGGGTGGTGACTTGCTGCTTGGGTCTAATATTATGACCTTAAGCATTGTCAACTCTGAGAAATCAACATACTTGAGCAACGGAATGAGCACATTAGAGAAAAGACAAGGGTGTGAAACAGCTCATCACAGTCTACATTCCTCCCTCCCCGCATCGCTAAGCACGCATCCTGACAAGTCCTTACGGATACAAGGTGAAAATTCAATCAAAGCAACCCTTTCAAAAGTCCAATATCATAGCCATGATTAGCTAATAACATCCCGAGGGCCTGATGATAATAGTTTTCTAGGTGATAATTTCCATTTTTACTGCAATTCATCTTTGTCTGAGTCCAGATCCTTTTCTTTCCAGCCCTGGGTACCGGTTAATTTGGATAAATGAGACAGCACTGTGGACAGGTGAATATCCATCATATTTCCCTCCTTTCCTGGGAGCGATGACACCACACCCTCCAGCGGGCGGCCCCTGCCCACAGCCGTTGCTGCTCAGGCATCATGGGGGCGCAGATGTGGGCAGCCCAAGACAGCGAATTACCCAGCAATCAAGGGTTTAGACTGGCCTCCTCGGCGCCTGATTCCCTCAAAGTCTCTGTGACGGATTTACGGCTTCCCACTGCCATCGCAACCTCTCCTTCCTCGGGCCTGCTGTTAAGCTGTCATTGGAAACAATGGTCCCTCCTTGGGTCGCCCTCAATGCCCGTCAGACTCGGGAAAGCAGACAGCCATTGTCAATCTTGGCCACACTCCCATCGAGGGCAACACTTTTCTTTTTCTTTTTTCCTCCGTGTGGCCCTCATTTGGCTGAAAACAGCTTTCCCCAAAGCAATTAACTTTCCGCTTGAAACGGAGTAAACTGATTTCCCTTCCCATCTTCTCTCTGAAGATACTCCATGGCTGACAAACCCAGTGATGCCGTACGAAAGAATCTCGTTCTAGAAGATGTCACGATTTAAGAACGCAGGACCTCACCACAGGCTGTGAGCTGAGCTCCCTGTGCTATGCAGCAGCTTCCCGCTAGCCGTCTATTTTACACATGGCAGTGGAGATTCGTCAGTGTGGGGTGAGGGGTGGGAGGGAGGCTCGGGAGCGCGGGGGTATGAGCGCACATGTAGCTGACTCACGTCGTACAGCAGAAATACAGCGTGCAGTGCTTAGTGGCTCAGTCGTGTCTGTCTCTTTGTGACCCCATGGACTGCAGCCCACCAGGCTCCTCTTATATGGGCATTCTCCAGGCAAGAATATTGAAGTGGGTTGCCATGCCCCTCTCCAGGGGATCCTCTCAACCCAGGGATCGAAACCAGGTCTCTCATATTGCAGGCGGATATATATATATATTTTTTTTCACCATCTGAACTATCAGGGAAGCCCAACACAACATTGTAAAGCAATTATACACCAATTTAAAAAAATAATTTAAATTATTAAAACATAAACAAGAACTTAAGACCTCAACCAACTTCCCATCCTGTAGCCCCAGGGATGCACTCCGAGAAGATATTCAGGTCTCCAGACCACGATCATCGCTTTAACTGTCGTGTCTGCCTTGCCCTCTCATTCAGGCTATGACTGTCTCAGGAGGATCTTCTTCTCTTTGTCTTTCTGTGGCCCCAGCCCCAAACCACAGGCAGACGAGCTCCTGTGGAAGTGCTTGCAGTGGATCACTCTCAGGGGCCACATGGATGAAACAGCAGAACTGAGGGGTGTAAGGATGATGAGGGAGGCCTCTGGTCCACTTTGCAGCTGCCTGAGCTCTAAACCTCGCATTGTTTGGTTCAGAAGCCACTAGTCATATGCTTACTGAGCGCTTAAAATGTGCTGTGTGCAAACTGAGGCATACTCTCAATGTAAAAGTGAAAGAAAGTGAAGTCACTCAGTCGTGTCTGACTCTTTGCAACCCCATGGACTGTAGCCTACCAGGCTCCTCAGTCCATGGAATTTTCCAGGCAAGAGTACTGGAGTGGGTTGCCATTTCCTTTTCCAGGGGATCTTCCGACCCAGGGATCAAACTCAGGTCTCCTGCATTGCAGGCAGACGCTTTACCGTCTGAGGCACCAGGGAAGCCCAATGTAAAATCCACACCAAATTTCAAAGACTCAATACAAAAAAAAAAGCAAAGTATTTCCCTGATAATTTTTACATAATAGATAGGCTTCCCAGGTGGCTCAGTGGTAAAGAACCTGCCTGTCAATGCAAGTGGCTCAGGTTTGATCCCTGGGTCAGAAATATCCCCTGGAGGAGGAAATGGCAACCACTGCAATATTCTTGACTGGAGAGTCCCATGGACAGAGAGAGGAGCCTGGTTGGCTGTGGTCCATGGGGTCGCAGAGTCAGGCATGACTTAATGACTAAACAACAGCAACAATTTTTAGATAAAGTCCATGTTGAAAAAATAATATTTTGGTTATACTGAGTTAAATAGAATATAATATTAAAATGAATTACATGTTTTACGAAACTTAAAATATAGATTCTGTACAGTTTACAGTTGTGTGTGTGGCTTGGCAGCATTTCTGTCGGGCGGCACCGCTCTGGATCTTTGCTGGCACTGTGCCCATCTCCCAGCCCCAGATGCCCCTCAGAGCCTGGTAAGAGCGATGTTTGCAGGTGTGTGTGTTCCCAGTGGGTGGGGGTGGGTGGCAGAGAGTGGTCCATGGCTGGTCAGTCACAGAGAAGCACAGGATGGGGTTACCTGTTCAGCCAAAACTGCCCGGGTGAGAGCACAGAACAATCACATCTTTGTGGCAAAGTTGTGTGTGTGTGTGTCCATATTCCGTGAGTAACAGGCTTTCATCCTTGTCGGAAATCAAGAGCTCAGCCTTGCTCACAGAGAGTCAGGCAGGTAGCACTTTGAGTTTCAGGCCTGAGTTCTGCTTTGGGGACTGTACTGGTTTTCTGAGGCTGTGGTAACAAGCTGCCACAACTCTGATGGCTCACAACAGCAGAAACAAACATACTCTCTCACAGTTCTGGAGGCCAGGAGGCTGAGCTCAAGGTGTGGGTGGGGCCGGACACCCTCCTAGGACCCCAGCTTCCGGTGGCCCTGGGCCTTCTCTGCTGGGCGCAGCATCAGTCCAGTCTCTGCCTTCGTGCTCACCTGGCCTCTTCCTTTTCTGCTATGCATCCCCCTCTCCTTCACTCTGAGGGGACGTGTCGTCGGCGGTAGGGCCTGTCTGGACAAGCTAAGACAGTCTCCTCTTCCCCTGATCCTCAGTTCAATCCTACCTTCTGCGTACCCGGCAACACTCACAGGTTCCTGGGGTCAGGATGTGGCTATATCACCTTCAGGCCACCATCCAGCCCACTTCAAGGGGTGAAACGAACCCCTGCTCGGCACCCCCTGAGAAACAGGCAGTGGCTGGGTTCTCACTGCCTGAGCGGAGTGGGTATCCCAGGAGTCAGAGGGCATATACTCCTCTTCCCTACAAGTAGCTCTAGCCCATTTTATATTTTACTGAACTCTTGCTTTTCCTAAGTAAATATCGAACAATGTTTCATTCCAGGAATTTGGCAATAAAGTGCCTCAAACCAAAATCACTCTTATAAGGGGACGGAATCGCATGCACATTTCCAGCATCTAAATGACTTTTCCAAACCACATCCTTATGAACGAAGCCAGGCACTGTCTCAGGTGGGTTGAGAGCAATTTATTGTTGTTGGGCTGGAGGCCCTTCCTCCAGGACTGCGGTCGGTGCAGCCCCTTTGTGGATCGTCCCCCAACCTGGCTTCCCTGAGTGCAGTCACCGGCCACACGCCCCAGAGCAAGCTGGACACCTGCCAACTTGGTCAGGTCCCAACATCTCCCCAGACCAGGACCTCTGAGGATGGGAGTCTTTCTAGCCAACTCTCCTGTGATTTGTCTTAAAAAAAAGTTTAGGAACCACTGCCTGTCCTCCTGACCTCCTGACCTCCATCCTTGAGGGTCAGCTCACGGCAGGTAGGGGTGGGGGGATCTGCACTGTGTTTACAGCTTGTGGGGCCGAGCAAAGGCATCAAATCATAAATCAGGTGGTGAAACTTGACTGCCTTCACGTCTGTCTTTGTTGCTCGTCTGCCCTGAAAACCCAGGGCTCACTTACCTCCCCGTTCGTTCACCAGAGAAAGCGATCAGGCTCCCAAGGCTGAGCCTGAGCGTGACGCCCAGAGGGGATGACATTCTTAGCTTTCATTTGCAGCAAAGGGTGGTGTTCAGTTTCAAGCAGGGGTACCAAGTTCCCTTTATAACAGACATAAGCAAGTCAGTCAATTTAAGAGAAAGCATTAAGAGAATGATAACGCAGAGAGTCCTCTGAGGAAGGTGGCCCTGGATGAAAACACTCACATATCAGTCAGGTTTCTCCAGACTGCAGTGAGACAAGATAGCAACAGTGCCTTCCTCTTGATAGTGGAGGGCCGTGGCTGATGTCTGTGTGTGTGTGTACCTGCGCTGTGTATATGTCTGTGTGTTCACTGTCTGTATTTTCCAAATTTTTTACCCAAAGCAAGAATGGCACTGGTAATCAAGGGAGATCAAGATAGAATTTGAATAAATTAAAACTTGTTAGATACAGAATGGATATACAAGGCCCTACTGTATAGTGCAGGGTACTATATTCAATATCCTGTGATAAACTATAATGGAAAAGAATATGAAAAAGAATATATACATATGTATAACTGAATCATTTTGCTATATAGTACAAATTAACACAGCATTGTAAGTCAATTATATTAAATAAAACGAACTTTTAAAAAAAGAAAGAGAAAAATGTGCCTGATTTTTATTTATGGCTCCCTGAACAGAAATTTTATGAAGAAGCACATCTTCCCAATCTTTAAAGACCACCTTGGATTGTAAAGGGTTAAAAATTCTGGAGTCAGAAAAAAAGTAGTTCTGGTGTTAGCACCCCTACCTAGATCTTCAAGCTGTCAAGGTCTGGCCATGGCTACTGGCAGAGTTAGAATGGGTTGATCTTCAGAGAAGGTCACTGGTCCACAGCCCCCTGCCTGGTCTTCAAGAGCCACCCTCCAGGGAAGGAGGGTCACCAACAGGGAGCCCTGGCCGGCTCTGTTCCTGACTCTGTAAGGGAATGTGAGAGTGGCTGGCCACCTTCTGCCAAGGACACAGTCAAGCCCAAGTTTCAGAACTAGCTGCCAACATTTGTCATTATGGACGGGTCTTGCACTCACTGCTTCATTAAATCTTCAAAACTCACTTTGGAGGCCAATGCTGTATTGTCCCCATTTCACAGATGAGGAAACTAAGGTTTCAGCAACTGACCAGGAGCTGGATCAAGGTTCTGTTCTCTCTAAAACTTGACCACTAAGCTGAAGCAAACAGACCCTCTCTTTAGCTAAAGTTTAAGTTTCTCTGCAGACTCCTCTGTACCAATTTTCTCAGTTACCACTGGACTTTCTTAATTGGACTGGTTCTTATGTGGGCTCTTTAGTACTTCAACAAATATTTTTTGCAAGCCCACCTTCCCTGTAACACCAGGCCAGGATGGGAATTGTGGAAGGTGTCCACTCTGCAAGATTGAACCAGTCCATTCTAAAGGAGATCAATCCTGGGCATTCATTGGAAGGACCGATGCTAAAGCTGAAGATCCAATCCTTTGGCCACCTGATGCGAAGAGCTGACTCACTGGAAAAGACTCTAATGCTGGGAAAGATAGAGGGCAGGAGGAGAAGGGGACGACAGAGGAAGTGATGGTTAGATATCATCACTGACTCAATGACCATGAATCTGAGCAAACTCTCGGAGGCAGTGTGGACAGGGAAGCCTGGTGGGCTATAATCCATGAGGGTGCGAAGGGTCAGGCATGACTTAGTGACTGAAAACGAACAGCCACCACGCACATCAGCGTCTCCGGTCCTTTCTCGGAGAAGATGATGGACCGAGCGAGGAGAACTGTGTCTTGACTCTGTGATTAATTAAGTCATGATTCCTGCGGGTAGCCCACGCATCCGATGCAAGTTTAGGCTCTTTTAGCCACCGTCGGCCAGCCTCTGTCCCAGGCAGACAGGCTCCACGTCGACTCAGAGGGACCAGAGCATCCCAGCTGGGGGGCAAGGGTTGACACGCGGGAAGGGAAGCTTCCTGAGATGGAACCTTAGGCCTATCTGCAGCAGGATGAACGGAGGCCAGGAAGGAAGAGGGCCTGAGACAGGAGAGGAGGCCCGGGGGGGAGGGCTCCTGGCAGAGAAGCAGCCATGGGGGCAGGAGGTCCAGTGGTCCTCCCATGCCCCCTGTGCCTCTCCTCTGAGACTCGCCAACCTGGCAAACAGCTGAGCTCGGGAAGCACATGCTGTGTCACCGGGAAGCGCACCCATGCGTGGACACCGGCTGCATCCCTGCCGCAGAGGCTGTCCTCCTCTGCACACCTGCCCCGGCTCCCGGCAGCTGGGACGGGACCCAGTCATAAGCAGGAAGGGCTAAGACAGCCCAGCCCAAGGTTGTGGAATAGCATCTGTGGTCAAAGAAACCGACAAACCAAGATGCCCCATCCTAGCCTCAGAAACTTAATCTGCTCATCAGGATCCTCTATTTCATGCCACTGCCTTGTTCGGAAGCTGTTCCCTTTGGTTTCACGTAAGCTGAACCTCTGCCCAAGCTGACTGTCCCACAGTGAGCGGGTGGGCCTCACCTTCCCCGCAGGGCTGGGCCACCGCTGGGAGCAGCTGTCTCAGGCCCATCAGGTCTGGGCTGGTGCAGGGCCTCAGCCACTGTGGCCTGCGTCACAGTGTCTGTCCCCTCAGTCACAGAGCTCTCATCTGCAAAGAGGGTTGACTCTACGACGCAGGGCTTCCCTGTGGCTCAGACGGTAAAGAATCTGCCTGCATTGCAGGAGACCAGGATTTCATCCCTGGGTCAGGATGATTCCCCTGCAGAAGGGCAAGGCCACCCACTCCAGTATGCTTGCCTGGAGAATTCCACGGACAGAGGAGCCTGACGGACTAATAGTCCATGGGATCGCAAAGAGTCAGACACGACTGAATGACTAACACTTTCACTTCACACTCTTTGCTATGTTGGGAACAGGGCTGGGCTAGGTGAGTTGAGTGAGGAGGCTGGGGTGAAGAATTTAAAGAGATGCCCTCAGGCGTGGACGGTGGGCCCCTCTTTAAATATTGTGCCTTACTATTGGGCATTTTTTTGTCTCAGCCTAGTCCCACCCCCTGTGGCCACCTTGGCATGAACCCAGCCACCTGTGAACCCTCACCTCGTGCCCATCAAGCTGGGCTGAATGTCTTCCTCTGGTCCTGGAGGTAATTGCCTAAGACACTGTTTTGCAAACAAAGCTCAGCCACTAACCTAAATTGATATGAAATCAATGGAGAGAGCCAGGACCGACACATTAAAAAAAATGAAACAAATTAAACTAGCCCAGAGTGGAATAAAAATAATTGAAAATATCAGGATACATCTTGTGTGCTTTTTTATATGATACTTGTTCCAGGTGTGTGTGCTGTGTGTGTATGTGTGTACAAATGTGATTTCTCACTGTAGTTAAAGACACACCTGACCCTTTGCCCCTGGCCTGTCCCAAGGACACGACGGATCTCATTTCCACCAACAGATGCTGTGTCTGGAAGGTGAGCATGGAGGGTGTTATCTGCGCTTCCCTCCCCTGTGGAGGTCAAGCCCTAGAGGGCTCTGGGGGATGACAATGACCTGCTGGACCTCAGCTTCATGGTCCCAGGCCATGGTCATGGTCACAGCCCAACCCATGGAGTGGGAGAGGCAGACCCAGGATGAAGCTCAGCCCCTGGGCAACTGGACAGACTCTCATGGTGGCCCAGGCCCCAGTGTGGAAACCTGAGAACTGAGGCTCACAGAATGACAAAGTGGGGGCCTCCCTCCTGCCCCCACTGCCCCCGAGGAAAGAGCTGGAGCTGGCTCAGAAAAGCCACCTGCTTCCTCATGCACCTGAAATTGCGCCTGGAGTCCTTGCTGGAGAGGATGCAGAGACCAAGATGCAGAGGACGTCATCCCCCTCCCGCAGGTGAGATACTCAGCCGCAGTTGAGAGTGAAACGCTGTATATAAAGACTGAGATGCTGAAAAAAAGCAGGGGGAGGGAGCTGACATTTTCTGAGTACTTAGCCTGCAAGACTGTGTCCCTGTGATTTCATCATCAGAAGAACCCGAGGGTCTGAGTGTTGTTACACCTGTGACTGATGAGCCGGAAACGGCCCCATGTTTCTGAGAGTTGGGAATGAGGTTCAGTCTGCACGCCTGACACATTCCTTCATTTACTCAGCAAATAAAGGCTAAGCAAATATTATGATCATATGCTCACTAGGCAAGATACAAAATCTTACGAAATTCAATGCCCTCAACATAGTCACAGCCTAGTGTGAGAAGATGAATACCTAAATTTTTTAAAATGTTTTAAATTTGAGTATATTTGCTTTCGAATGTTGTGTTAGTTTCTGCTGCACAACAGTATGAATTAGCCATTGGTATACCTATATCGGGGCTTCCCTGGTAACTCAGTTGGTAAAGAATCCACTTGCAATACAGGAGACCTGGGTTTGATCCCGGGTTGGGAAGATCCCTTGGAGGAGGGAAAGGCTACCCACTCCAGTATTCTTGCCTGGAGAATCCCATAGACAGAGGAGCCTGGAGGGCCACAGTCCACGGGGTCACAAAGAATCAGACACGACTGAGCAACTAAGCATAGCACACAGAACTCATATATCCCCTCCCTCTGGAACCTCCCTCCCTCCCACCCATCTCCCACATACGACTTTTTAAGTACCTAGCATTTAAGTGCATTCGAATCACTGGTGTTCTACTCTGACTCAAAGCAGCGTAGATGGTGGGGATGTTGCTGAATTCTGCTGGGACTGGTAAAGCAGGCAGGGGGAAGGTTGTAGATGGCTTCCCTCATCTGGATGAAACCTGTTTTGACTGGAGAAAGAGGAAAAATAGGCTCCCACAGTGTTCTTGCCTGGAGAATCCCAGGGACGAGGGAGCCTGGTAGGAGGCCGTCTATGAGGTCACACAGAGTTGGACACGACTGAAGTGACTTAGCAGCAGCAGCAGCAGCAGCCAGAGAATCAGCAGAACAGAATAACCAGAGAGGTGGGAGGCAGGAGGGAGGATCAGTCCTACAGAAGATGGAGGGTGGGAGGAAGTAGTGCCGCCCAGGATCCAGAATTCCAGGGGAAGATGGTGGGCAGGGGGATGGACTGGCAGCAACTCCCAAACCTGTGGTGGTGGGGGTGGTGGTTTAGTCCCTAAGTCATGTCCGACTCTTCTCGACCCCATGGACTATATATCACCCACCTGGCTTCTTTGTTCATGGGATTCTCCAGGCAAGATTACTGGAGTGGGTTGCCATTTCCTTCTCCAGGGGATCTTCCCGACCCAGGGATTGAACCCAGGTCTCCTGCATTGCAGGCAGATTCTTCACCGACTGAGCTATGAGGGAAGCCACAAATCCATAGGAAAGAAGTTTTAGGAAACAGGTCCCTAGTCCTCATCTTGAAGTCACATTTCCCTTCATATTCAACACTGAGGACAACTGGTCTCAGAATCCTCGAGAGCTCAGGCTTCAGTGAGGACTGGAAGACCACGGTGGACCCGAGGTCGCTCTGCGAAGCCCAACCTGTGATGCAAATGTCCATCGGGGTCATTGTCTTCTGAGGACGGTTGAGACCACTGCTTTGGAAAGCATCTTCTTGCTTTGTTTCCCTAAACATGCCTGCATTCACATGGTATATCCACCAGTCAATAATGCATTTCTGGGGCAGGAAAGTGAGGGAGAGCCAAAGAGGACCCTTATATAGGACGGGTGGGAGGGCACAGAAGGAGGTCACGGTCACTCCCAGGGAGCTGGGACAGGCTTCAAGGAGGCAGAGAGACTTCAGGGGCCTTTGTGCTTCCCCACTGCTGAACTGCTGCAGATGCAGCCAGATTTTTATGCTAAAGGCTAGTGTGCAGAAAACAGAGAGGGCTGCAGGCACTCATAAAAACTTCATATTCTTGGTGGTGTGGGGGATGTGTGTGTATATATACATACTTGAGCTGCTGGAAATATAAACATCTTACATATTTTATTTGTTTTTCCTCCAACTAAGAAGAGGCCTTCCCTTTGCTTTGTAATCTGTAATCCCCTTGGAAGCTCAGGGCGTAATCTGATAGAGGAAACTCAACCCCACCAAGGTTTCATGGGATCTTGAGTTGGCTTTTCTTGGGAAATGGCTTCTCCTAAGATTGTTTTCGGTGTGAGAATGCGTTTTTACAAGGCCATTTTGGAATACTGGATGTGACATTTGATTGGGCCTTCCTTTAAAAGGTCAGGTTTGCTTTAATAGTGGCACATGTCATTACTACTCATAATGGGAAAATACTGGCCAGTTGACAGACCTGAGGCAGAATGTATTTTTTCAACCATTTGCTTCAGACCTTCTCAGAGTGGTCACCCAGCAGTGTACATAAACTCTTGGAATGTGGTAGTAATTATAATGTGTGAATAGGACAGAAAGGTTAATTCTGTTTCATTTTGATACCCGAAAGTGTCCAGTGAAACGACAGTTAACAATATCCACATAAAGCCAGAGTTGTTCAGCTTCAAGTAAGAAATTAACATCTGATATTAGCCAAAAAGCCAATAAATGCTAGGAAAAAAACAAACAGATAATTCAAACCATATTCCATTATCTACTCTCCAAAGTCTGATATCCTTACAGAAATAGCATGAGACAATTTGCATTATATATTCATGAAGTTCCAAAGAAAGATGGCTTGTCATCTAGACTCTTAAAGTGGACCCAGAGAAGAAGGGAACCCCTTGCTTTTAAGCCAGAGAACAGAGAACTGGCCCTCAGGGCCCAAGCCTATGGCCTGGAACAGTCTCAGCCATCTGTGGGTCTACCTTCCTGGGGCCTGGGTGTGGACCTGGATCTCCTCGGGCCTTGAGGTTTTCAGCGATGCTCTGCCATGGGCCACCCATCCCTACAGGAGCCCAGCACTGCCGCCGCCCCCTGGGGGTTCCCAGACCTTGATGTCTACACCGACACTCTGTCCACACTTCCCCTCCTCTTCACTCTGAGGCTCCATTCCACCTCTCCGCGCAGCTGACCTACAGCTTTCCAAGTTGCTCTGTGCTGGGAACTTGAATCCAAGAACCCATGACATTCCAGGAACTGGAGGAACTGAAAAGTGCACGTGGTCCCGGGGTCTGTGGCTTTAAAAGAGGCTCTTCCCACACTTCTTACGTGTAGGATCTAAAAAGGGATACAAGTGAACTTAGTTACAAACCAGAGATAAACTCCCAGACATAGAAAACAGACTCCTAGCTACCAAAATGGAAAGGGGGAAGATAAATTAAGAACTGGGGATTAACTTATACACACTTAGATATTTAAAATAGATAACCAACAAGGACCTACTGTATCGCACAGGGAACTGTACTCAATGTGTTTTATAATGGAAAAGAATCTAAAAGAAAGAGTATGTATAACTGAATCATTTTGCTTATGCTTGAAACCAACACTGGATGTTAAACTAACGTCAGTCCTGGGTGTTCACTGGAAGGACTGATGCTGAAGCTGAAGCTCCAATACTTTGGCCACCTGATACGAAGAGCTGACTCGCTGGAAAAGACCCTGATGCTGGGAAAGATTGAAGGTGGGAGGAGAAGGGGACGACAGAGGATGAGATGGTTGGATGGCATCACCGACTCAACGGACATGAGTTTGAGTGAACTCCGGGAGTTGGTGATGGACAGGGATGCCAGGCATGCTGCAGTCCACGGGGTCACAGAGTCGGACACGACTGAGCGACTGAACTGGACTGAAACTAACACAACGTTGCACAACTAGATTTCAATAGAAAGTAAATTAAGAAGGTGCCCTTTCCTCTGGACTCACAAGAATCCGTGAGATACAGCCAGCTGGAGGGACAGTGCCTGCCTTGTAGCACAGATCGTGAGCCTTCAGCAAGAAAATCTTCATGGTCCCCTCAAAGGCATGACAATTTATGATGCTGACAATTCACATGCCTTTCTAAATCACACACCAGTCTCGCAACCAGGAGTTACTCTGAGGACAGACATCCAAGCACAGCCTAGAGAGGCTGCCCTCGATTTGTGTTTAGGACCCTCTTTGGACTCCCCCGTTCGCCACTGGGCCCACCCACAGCAGCCAGGGAGACCCTGCCCCCACCAGAGACAAGGAGTAGGACAAGGAGTCTACTTCTGTGCGAGAACCATCCTCAGATTGAAGGGCGGGCCAGTCCCTGGGGTGGGGACTCCTCTGTCTGTTGCTGGAGAAAGTCACAGCCACACTGCAACACTGAGCAGAAGCAAACAAAAAGAAAGGGACTGTGTAATAACCTGTAATGGAAGAGAATGTAACTGTACAGACAAACACATATCTGCACATATGCACACACGTGTGTGTATCCAACTCTGCACAACCCCGTGGACTGCAGCCCGCCAGGCTCCTCTGTCCACAGGGATTCTCCAGGCAAGAATACTAGAGTGGGTTGCCATGTCCTTCTCCAGGGGACCTTCCCAACCCAGGGATCCATCCTGGGTTTCCTGCATTGCAGATTCTTTACCACTGAGCCACAACAGTATTTACTGCAGTCAAGTCCCCAGAGAATCCAATGTGCTGAATGGAGTCAGGAGGGCACCAGAAGGAAAACAACATTCAGAAGTCACACTGCTATCAACCCTATTTTCTGTTCCTCCAGATTCTCCCTGCGAGTTCAGAGAGGCCTCCCAGGTGCTGTTACTGTCCCAGCTGCCTGCCCAGCTCCGGTCTCTGGGGACGGCCCCCTTCTTCCCATAGGGTCGGCACTGTCCTCTTTCTCCTCCCTTTCTGTGTCAATTGCTTTTGGCTTCAACTTTCTTTTCCTAGTTTTCTCCAAAGGCTGAAATCACAGGCATGACCTCCAGACATATATACAGGTGTATATGTGTGTGTGTAAATGAATCACTTTGCTGTAATTAACACAATATTATAAATCAACTATATTTCAATTACAATTTTTTAAAAAGCAGGGATTTTGGAATCAGATTTTCCTGAACACAGTTCCCAGATCCATGACCTACTGGTAATGTGAACTTAGACAAGATGCCTACTTCGGTGCCTGCAAAATGGGAATATTCTGGCCCTTGAAGGGCATTTGTGGAAATTAACCAAGACGTTAAATTCCTGTATGTACACAGTTACCCAATGTTAGTGCCCTTCCTTCTACTTCCTGTCCCCAAATCAAGCCCCCATCCCCCGTCTCCCGGATGGGCCCCAATGCCACCCCACTAGCCATCCTACTTAAGGCTGCAGGTCAACCTCTCGGAGGCACACCGAGGCAGGCCTTGAAAGCCAACTGGCTTTGGATTCAGCCTGGATTTAAATCCAGGCTTCCATTTGCAGGCTAGCTAGCCTGGGGCAACTTGCTTAACCTCCCTGCCTGGTTTCCTCAATCACAAATCACACTCTCCCCTGAAGGATTATTTTGAGCAGTCAACAACTGCAATGGGGAAAGTGCCGCTGACAACCTTGGCAAATCCTAGATCCAGCTCCCTCTTCTAACCTTCTCTCCTGTGGGCACCAGGAGGCTGGATGGCTCTGGCAGGGACAAGGGAAATAACCTCCGAGGAGCTTCAGGAACACATGGCCCTGTCCTTGCCGACACTCACTAAGGTCTGTTTCCTGCTCTGCTCCTGGGTCAGGGCTGGATGGGAACCCGCCTCTCTCATCTCCATATTGAGGGGATTCAGTGAGGCTCCCAAGGCTTGTGATTCCATTCTTCTGTCCTTGCATCCACTCTCCATCTCTCTTAAAGGAGACAGCAGGAAGATGAAGCCATCTCCCAGGCTCATTTTTGTTCCTTTCTTCTCTGTTTCCAACAGTTCTTATTCTCAGCTCCTTCTGCCACCCTAGTGGACTTGTGAGCAGCCTCCTGGATCTTGAAACGCTAGGATATCTGCTTCTCCCTTAAGATTAGATACACAGTCAACTTGGGTCAAAGGAGAAGCAGTGCATTTAACACACACACACAGACACACAGCACAAGGAATCCATTTGCAACAACTCACCGCAGAGATCTTCTCTCAATTATTCCAGGAGGAACACAGATCCACATGCTTCTCATGGGGACCAGGATATTTTTCTGTGTTTGCTCTGGTGTGTTCAGAACAACTTAAAGGCCAGTCCAAGAGGATAAATTGTCCACCTCTACCTTTCCAGGCAGGTTGCCAGAATCCCTGAGCATCTCAGGCACTCAGAAGGAGAATTTCCCTTGAGTCCATAGCCTTAGAAGGTTCAGTTTGCTGTGCAAATATTTGTATCCCTCGAGAGGCTTGTTAAGGAGGGTGGCTGGGCAGCAGAGGCCGTTTTGCTCTGGCTTTCTTTCCTGAGTCAGCACTTCACAGTTGTCTGAGACTTTGAATTGAATAAACCGTAAAATTAGCAATGGCCCCAAAGATCAAAGGTCACATGGGACATTGCAGAGCAAGTAGTAACACCCAGGCCTCATTCCTGGGTGGGAGGGGCAGATGAATCTCCGTGTGTACGCACAGAAGGAGAGATCTGGTAAATACAGGTCCCCTGACTTCCCAACAAAAGTTATATACCCCAAAAAAATTTTGGAAAGCATAGGTAATTATTGCAGGTATTTACTATTCAGAAATCAATCTTTAAGTAACCTAAAAATTGAACCGGGTGCACTTTTTTTTAGCTTTTTCCTCTGTATTGGTGTATAGCCAATTAACAAACAATATTGTGACAGTTTCAGGTGACTCAGCCAACACATCCATGTGTCCATTCTCCGCCAAACTCCCCGCCCATCCAGGCTGCCACATAATATTGAGCAGAGTTCCCTGCGCTCTACAGAGGGTCCTTGTTGAACCAGGTGCAATTTTAAGGGCCTGTAAATCTTTTTCAATCAAAAATTTACTAATTTTCAATGACAAAAGACTCACACGGATAGTAAGAGTAATCATTAAAACGCATGTCACATCCACTAGCTGACACCCCAGTGGCCAGTTTTGAAAGGATGACACAGGGTGTGTTTACCTCGGAAACTTTCAGCCTGACTTCTAGGAGGCTTTAGGACTGGAAAGCACAGTACATGATAAGCAGATAGATTATTAAGTTAAGCTTGGCTTTGGGTGCTTACTGCTAAGGTAAAGCTTAAGTAAATAAAGTGAGAAAATATTTCACACTGAATAAAACCTTCGGCAGACTTTACAAACCCTTGCTGTGCCTGCATAACACCCACTTGTCTGTCTCCAGCAACGTGCCAAGCCCCGCGCGCCTGCCCCGGGGGAGAAGACGATGGTGTGGACCGGCTCCGGAGCTGAACTGATGCTGCGCTCTCATCACGGCAGGGACGCCCCTTTCGTGCCAGAAGCAGACATGCGAGAAAGGATGGGACCGAAGGGCTCCAGGTCGTTTCTGCAGTGATCCGCCAGCCTCAACCACTCCATGCAGTGAAGGGTGACTGTGCTCACTAGAGCTGCGGCTGGGGCCAGAGAGAGTTTGCAACGGGACACAGCCCCTCCCCTCAAGAATCTAACCCTCTATCAGGTGGATAATGCTGCTGCTGCTGCTAAGTCACTTCAGTCGTGTCCGACTCTGTGTGACCCCATAGATGGAAGCCCACCAGGCTCCCCCGTCCCTGGGATTCTCCAGGCAAGAACACTGGAGTGGGTTGCCATTTCCTTCTCCAATGTGTGAAAGTGAAGTTGCTCAGTCGTGTCTGACCCTTAGCGACCCCACGGACTGCAGCCTACCAGGCTCCTCCATCCATGGGATTTTCTAGGCAAGAGTACTGGAGTGGCTTGCCATTGGATAATACATGTATAAGAAAAAAAAAAAAGAAGAAGAAGAATTTAACAGTAGGAAGGGGAACGTGTATGTTCCCTCTGCCCGTCCAAGGCTGCTCCAAGCATGAACCATTTCCCTACTCCTCCCACAAGCCCTGTGGGGTGGAGGGGTCTCCCCTTTGTTCTGACTATTGACAAGCCAGGAAAGGCTCCTAGGCGGACTTCCAGAAGCCTCGCAAGCTTCACCCCGTCTCCCAGTAGCCCCAGCTTCCTAACCTCCTTTCCTTGCCGAGCATGTAGTTTTTGTTAACTGCCTTAGATCACTTTGCAGAACATGTAATACTTTGACAAGAAGGTGTTTACTAAGTTCAGCATGTCTGAACTCACACTCTCATTTTCTTCAAACCTGCTTCTCCTCTGGATCACCCTATTCTGGCTAATGGCAGCTCCCGTCCCAGAGCTGGAACTCTGGAATCATCTTTGCTGAGTTGCTCAGACCCTCCCTGCTTTGTCTTTCTGCTCTGCTAATCAAGTGTTGTTGTTGTTGAATCTCTCAGTCATGTCTGACTCTTTGTGACCCCACAGACTGCAGCACGCCAGGCTTCCCTGTCCATCACCAGCTCCCGGACCTTGCTCAAACTCAAGTCCATCGGGTCAACCATCTCATCCTCTGTCGTCCCCTTCTCCTCTTGTCTTCAATCTTTCCCAGCATCAGGGTCTTTTCCAATGAGTCAGCCCTTCACATCAGGTGGTCAAAATATTAGAGCTTCAGCTTCAGCAACCGAAGTTTCAATGAATATTCAGAGTTGATTTCCTTCGGGATGGGCTGGCTGGATCTCCTTGCTATCTAAGGGACTTTAAGAGTCTTCTCCAGCACCATAGTTTGAAAGCATCAGTTCTTCGGTGCTCAGCCTTCTATGGTCCAGCTCTCACATCCACATGTGGCCAC